>NC_060197.1:9629412-9734412 GCF_021184085.1 Oncorhynchus gorbuscha | reverse complement strand
GTGTGTGTGTGTGTGTGTGTGTGTGTGTGTGTGTGTGTGTGTGTGTGTGTGTGTGTGTGTGTGTGTGTGTGAGTGTGTTTGAGTAGAATAAAGCCAACAAGGTTAAAGTCATTCAAAGTTTTTTCCAGAGGGTTTTGTCTTTGAAGATGTCTATTCCTGTCATGTTTACATGTTGTTATAGTTTCTGCCCGTTGGTGAAATGGGTGTGGATATGTGTGTGTGTATGTGTGTGTAGGGTGTGTGTTTGTTTAATGGCTCTGTGCTCTGTTCTTGGTGCCCAGGGCCAACAACATTACCCACATTCCTCAGTGGCAGCAGGGTGGCTCGCCTGGCACCAGCCAAACAGGAAGAGGAAATAGCTACACTGCCCAACGTTTATTTCCCAGAGAGACCTACAGTGTATTCAGAAAGTATTCACACTTCTTGATTTTCTTCCACAATTTGTTGTGTTACAGACTGAATTTAAAATGGATTAAATTGAGATTTTGTGTCACTGGCCCACACACAATACCCTAAAATTTCAAACTGAAATTTTGTTTTGAGAAATGTTAACAATTCATTTAAAAGGAAAAGATGAAATTTCTTGAGTCTAGAGGTATTCAACCCCTTTGTTGTGGTAAGCCTAAAAAGTTCTGGAGTAAAACCTGGCTTAACAAGTCACATAATAAATTGCATGGACACCTTGTGCAAAAATAGTGTTAACATGATTTTTGACCTCGTCTCTGTACCCCACAGATACATTTAGCTGTAAGGTCTGAGGATAGATCAACAACATTGTAGTTACTCAACAATACTAACCTAAATGACAGAGTGAAAAGAAGGATGCCTGTACAGCATAAAAATATTCAAAAAAATTCATCCTGATTGCAATAATGTACAAAAGTAAAACTGCAAAATAATTGGCAAAGAAATTATCTTTATGTCCTGAATAGAGTTATGTTTGGGGCAAAACACAAGAGTATCACTCTTCATTTTTTCAAGCATGGTGGTGGCTGCATCATATTATGGGTGTGCTTGTCATCGGCAAAGACTAGTTTTTTTTTTTAGGATAAAAAGAAACGGAATAGAGCTAAGCACAGGCAAAATCCTAGAGGAAAACCTGGTTCAGTCTGCTTTCCAACAGAAACTGGGAGTCAAATTCACCTTTCAGCAGGACAATAACCTGAAACACAAGGTCAAATATACACTGGAGTTGCTTACCAAGATGACATTGAAAGTCCCTGAGTGGCCTCATTACAGTTTTGACTTAAATCGGCTTGAAAATCTATGGCAAGACTTGGAAGAGGCTGTCTAACAATGATCAACAATCAACTTGATAGAGATTGAAGAATTTAAAAAAGGAATAATTGACAAATATTTTACAATCCAGGTTGCAAACTCTTAGAGACTTACCCAGAAAGACTCACAGCTTTAATCGCTGCCACAAGTGCATCTACAAAGTATTGACTCAGGGGTGTGAATACTTATATATAATTACACTTTAAGTGAGTGGAACTAGACGATGGCGCCGACAGAGAGGGTCGCCTCGCTTCAGGTCCTTAGGAAACTATGTAGTTTTTAAAAAATGTGTTATTTCATGTATTATTCATGTATTATTTCTTACATTGTTTGCCCAGGAAATCTCAAGTGTTATTACATACAGCCGGGAAGAACTATTGGATATAAGAGCAACATCAACTTACCAACATTACGACCAGGAATACGTCTTTCCCGAAGCGGATCCTTTGTTCGGACCTCCACCCTGGACATGCGATCTTATCCCAGAGGCTGACCCAAAACGGAGCGGCCTACTGGTCAGACTCAGAAGGTGAGCACACCATGCGCCGCTCCTGAGCATATTACTCACCAATGTCCAATCTCTAGATAACAAGGTGGACGGAATTAGGGCACGAGTTGCCTTCCAGAGAGACATCAGAGATTGTAACATTCTCTGTTTCACAGAAACCTGGCTCACTCGGGATATGTTGCCAGAGTCGGCGACTGAAACAAACATCTCTCTGGTAAGAAGAAGGGCGGGAGTGTATGCCTTATGATTCACGACTCATGGCATAATCACAACAACATACAGGAACTTAAGTGCTTTTGTTTACCTGACCTAGAATTCCTTACAATCAAATGCCGACCGCATTATCTACCAAGAGAATTCTCTTCGATTATAGTCACAGCCGTGTATATTCCCCCCCCCCCCTCCACAAGCAGATACCTCGTCGGCCCTGAAAGAACTTCACTGGGCTCTATGTAAACTGGAAACCATACATCCTGAGGCTGCATTTACTGTTGCCGGGGATTTAAACAAAACTAAGCTGAGAACGAGACTTCCTAAATTCTATCAGCATATCGAATGCATGTCAGAATGGTTCAGATAATAACTACAGAATGAAGCCAACATCAGCGTGAGCTTTGGTTGCGAATGGTATGAACGTTGAACTCTTATTCACTACAGAAGTGATATCTCCTAGCCGATGAGTTAGCAACCGCAGCTGCAAACGCAGGTTAGGAAGGAACAGACAGAGTATCCCGACTACCACACATCGACGTTACCACAACGTATCCAATTGACCACCAGAGACATTCTTCAAAGGACACAGGACTCGGTTTGGTACCACGGCCTTCCATCTACCACCAACCTACTGAAGCGCAGCTCAGAGTAAATATTTATTGCATTTTCCTTTTCCAAATGGGCGGTAATTTAGAATGAATAAGATACTGTATTTACGATAGCACAGCTTTGCCTTTGTTCCTATCTTCCCGCTCTTTCACTCAACCCAGCCCCATTGTGTAACAAGCTGTCATACCTGTTCCGCCCGCTAGGGACGTTTTCCTATGATGATGTCATTTGTAATCAAGTTATGATTTAATTAGGTGTATGTGTGATTCTGCGTGAATAGTTAGGTATTTAGTAAATAAATAATTAAACCCAATTTTCTATTGCTGATTCAAATTGTTAGCCAGGATTCTTACAGATAAAAAGATTTACCACTTTCAGATGAGACTGAATTAAGGTGACGATTGATATGGATGGCTATTGATGTAAAATATTACTAGGTCTTTAAGAGTTTATTCGGAAGATAACAGCTATATAAATATTATTTTGTGGTGCCCGACTCTCTAGTTATTTACATTTACATGATTAGCTCAATCAGGTGATATTAATTACGGAGAAATTGTTTTATAGTACAGCATGTCATATCACTTAATCCGGCATAGCCAAAGACACGACACAAGGCTGCCGGCCCAGGAGGCATCCCCAGCCGCGTCCACAGAGCATGCGCAGAACAGCTGGCTGGCGTGTTCACGGACATATTCAATTAATCCCTATTCCCGTCTATTGTCCCCACATGCTTCAAAATGGCCACCATTGTCCCTGTTCCCAAGAAAGCTAAGGAAACTGAACTAAATGACTATCACCCCATTGCACTCACTTCTGTCATCATGAAGTGATTTGAGAGACTAGTCAAGGAGCTTATCACTTCCACCCTACCTGATACCCTAGACCCACTCCAATTTGCTTACCTCCCCAATAGGTCCACTGATAATGCAATCGCAATCACACTGCACACAGCCCTATCCCATCTAGACAAGAGGAATACCTGTGTAAGAATGCTGTTCATTGATTACAGCTCAGCATTTAATACCATAGTACCCTCCAAACTTGTTATTAAGCTCGAGACCCTGGGTCTGGACCCCACCCTGTGCAACTGGGTCCTTGACTTCCTGACGGGGCGCCCCCAGGTGGTGAAGGTAGGAAGCAACATCTCCACCCCGCTAATCCTCAACACTGGGGCCCCACAGGGGTGCGTTCTCAGCCCTCTCCTGTACAGCCTGTTCACCCATGACTCTCACTCAACGTCAACAAAACAAAGGAGGTGATCGTGGACTTCAGGAAACAGCAGAGGGAGCACCCCTCCATCCACATCGACGGGACAGTAGTGGAGAAGGTGGAAAGTTTTAAGTTCCTCGGCATACACATGCCGGACAAACTGAAATGTTCCACTCACACAGACAGCGTGGTGAAGAAGGCGCAACAGTGCCTTTTCAACCTCCGGAGGCCGAAGAAATTTGACTTGAGTTTAAGTTTTAGTTTATTTTTACAGGGACAGTGCACATTAATCAACGTTTCAGTAAAAGTACCGGTTTTAGCCAGCCGGCTAATTTTCAGCCGCACTCCCTGGGCATGTTATTAATAAAAACAATTTCAATATAGACAATCATTGAGCAGTGAGCACAGGACAAGCAAGACATACCATATAGACAGAGCAACATAGGACAAGCAAGACATAGCATATAGACAGAGCAACATAGGACAAGCAAGACGTAGCATATAGACAGAGCAACATAGGACAAGCAAGACATAGCATATAGACAGAGCAACATAGGACAAGCAAGACGTAGCATATAGACAGAGCAACATAGGACAAGCAAGACGTAGCATATAGACAGAGCAACATAGGACAAGCAAGACGTAGCATATAGACAGAGCAACATAGGACAAGCAAGACGTAGCATATAGACAGAGCAACATAGGACAAGCAAGACGTAGCATATAGACAGAGCAACATAGGACAAGCAAGACGTAGCATATAGACAGAGAAACATAGGACAAGCAAGACGTAGCATATAGACAGAGCAACATAGGACAAGCAAGACGTAGCATATAGACAGAGCAACATAGGACAAGCAAGACGTAGCATATAGACAGAGCAACATAGGACAAGCAAGACGTAGCATATAGACAGAGCAACATAGGACAAGCAAGATGTAGCATACAGACAGAGCAACATAGAACAAAAAGCAGCATGACAAAATTCATAAAAGCTACAAAGTGTTTCCACACCTCACAAGCTACAGACAACAGACAACATGGAAAGCGGCAACACACAGCTAGGGACCATGTTCACAAATCTGATTGACCTGTAGCCTTGTATTCATACATTTTGTGAAAGTGTGATATGTGGTGCAGTTATGTGTGTCTGATGGCAGTGTATTCCAGACATGGGAAGCTCTCACAGAGAAAGCGGATTTACTAAAGGTGCTTATCCTTAAGGGAACTATAGATTCACCTCTCATGGCAGACCTTGTGGATCTGCTGCCATATGTTTGGGTTTTCTGTTTAACAAAAATACTGTGTGGAGGGGGAGCCAGGCCATTTAGGATCTTGAATACAAGACATGCGTCGGTGTATTGCACAATATTTTCCCAACTCAGGAGCTCATGCTTTCTGAGGATGTAACAGTGATGATGGCTATTGGGCTTCCTATCAAGCACTTTGAGAGCCTGTTTGTAGACAGACTGAATAGGAATTAATGTTGTACAGCAAGATTGGGCCCAAATAGTCAAGCAGTATGTTAAGTGGGGGAGTATCATAGATTTGAAGTACAGTTTTGCTACCTCTGTAAGCAGACAATTTCGTATAAATCGGAAATTAGCTAGCTTGAATTTGAATCTGATTTTTTTCACATGCTTTTTAAAGGAGAGGTTGGAATCAAGTATGATGCCACGGTACTTAAAATCAGATACCACCTGGAGCTTCTCCCCTGACACATAGACATCTGGCTCAGTAGCATCTGTTGCCCTCTTTGTGAAAAACATGCAAACAGTTTTTTTCACATTGAGATGCAAACCCGAGTCACTGAGCCACTTTGAAACCTGGACCATTACAGTAGAGTTCTTGTGCAGCTTGTTGTTTGCTCTTTGCATGCACATCATCTGTATCATCTGCATACATTTGAACTTCAGACCCAGTACAGACAGAAGGCAGATCATTAATGTACGGGCTGAACAGGAGGGGCCCCAGTATTGACCCCTTGGGGCACGCCCACATCATAGCTAAGAGTGGGCGACAGCTCATTGCTCACTCTGACACACTGACTCTGACACACTGAGCTTGTCACCTAAAACACTCACAAACTTTTACAGATGCACAACCGAGAGCATCCTGTCGGGCTGTATCACCGCCTGGTACGGCAACTGCAACGCCCTCAACTCATCACCGGGGGCGAACTACCTGCCCTCCAGGACAACTTTAATAATGTTTACATATCCTACATTACTCATCTCATGTGTATATACTGTTCTATACCATCTTGCCTATGCTTATCACTAGTCACTTTAAACAACGCCACTTGAATAATGTTTACATATCCTACATTACTCATCTCATATGTTTAATACTGTATTCTACACCATCTACTGCATCTTGCCTATGCCGCGCAGCCATCGCTCATCCATATATTTATATGTACATATTCATCCCTTACATTTGTGTGTATTTTTTAACCTTTATTTAACTAGGCAAGTCAGTTAAGAACAAAGGAACAGCGCCTCTGTTCAGGGGCAGAACAACAGATTTGTACCTTGTCAGCTCGGGGATTTAAACTTGCAACCTTCCGGTTACTAGTCCAACACTCTAACCACTAGGCTACCCTGCCGCCCCATAAGGTAGTTGTTGTGAATTTGTTCGATCACTTGTTAGATATTACTGCATTCTCAAAACTAAAAGCACAAGCATTTCACTACACTTGTATTAAAACTTCTTAGGGCATCCAGCTAGCGGGACAACTTCCGGTGAAAATGGAGGGAAATTCAAATAAATAATCATAGAACTGATGGATATTAAACATTTAGGTCAATATAAGTGCCGTATATCGGTTGAAAGCTTAAATTCTTGTTAATCTAACTGCACTGTCTGATTTACAGTCGATATTACAGCGAAAGCCTGCCATGTGATTGTTTGAAGATGGCTCCCCACATCAAAATATTTTTCCACCGGCACAGGTTTCATTCACAAATGTACAAATAGCGATTAAATATTAATTAAATGTTTTAAATATGAACTTTTTGAAAATCTTCCTCTGATTTGTCATCCAAGGGTCCTAGCTATTACATGTAGTGTCGTTTTGTTAGATAAAATCCTTCTTTATATCCCAAAAAGTCAGTTTAGTTGGCACCATCGATTTGAGTAATCAACCCGTTCAACACGCAGAGAAAGGAATCCAAAAATCTACCCCTAAACTTTGTTTCAACAAGTCAAAATACGTTCCTATTTACTCCACCCTAAAATGTAATCAAACTATAATATTTCTTACAGAAAGAAGTATGTTCAATAGGAAACCGATTTTAGCAGGTGCATCCTTTCTTCATGGTTTGCGCAAACACGAATTACCAAGACTGTCCCTGTACTAAAATTGATATTTCTTCTTCGTTTTTGAAGTTACAAGTCTAAAACCTTGAACATAGACCGCTGACACCCTGTGGAAGCCATATTCTCCTACATTATTTTAACATTTCTACAAACCTCAAAGTGTTTTCTTTCCAATGGTACCAATTATATGCAAATCTGGGCTTCAGGGCCTGAGTAACAGGCAGTTTACTTTGGGCACGTAATTCAGGCGGAAATTAGGGAAAAGGGACCTAGCCCTAAGAAGTCGATTTAACGTCTACTAACCATGCGTATGTGGCCAATAAAATTAGATTTGATTTGATTTTAAATGGGATCATTGTCAATACATTTGCCAACATTTCAACAACAAAAATTGTACTTGGGGTATTATGGGGTATTTATGGGGTATTGTGTGTAGGTGGGTGAGAAAACAATTCTGGTTAATACGTTTTGAATCCAGGCGGTAACACATCAAAATGTGGAATAAGTCAAGGGGTATGAATACTTTCTGAAGACACTGTATATGAATAGTGTGTAAATAGTATTTTCTTGTCTCTTGGTGTATTTCCAAGATATGAAATATCTTATGTTGTTCTTGTCTATAACTGTTTTGTACTTTGTCATGTATTTATGCATTTTATGTGGACCCCAAGAAGAAGGTACTGTGTGTGTGTGTGTGTGTGTGTGTGTGTGTGTGTGTGTGTGTGTGTGTGTGTGTGTGTGTGTGTGTGTGTGTGTGTGTGTGTGTGTGTGTGTGTGTGTGTGTGTGTGTGTGTGTGTGTGTGTGTGCATTAGTTTGTGCATGCGTACATCCGTGCTTCAGCACAAGTTCTTGCATGTACACTTTAAAAAATACTTAATCATTTTGTATCATTCTATCATTCTCTATTTTCATCAGGTTATATCTCATTACATTTATGTCTGACCTTTTGAACTGTTCTTTGATTAGAGGATGCCGTTGTTTGAGAATAGTAATCACACTGTGTAGATAACACTTTTTTTTAAATGTATTTTATTAAACCTTTATTTAACTAGAAAAGTCAGTTAAGAACAATTTCTTATTTACAATGACGGCCTCCCAATCCCAAACGGCCGGTTGTGTTACAGTCTGGAATCGAACCAGGGTCTGTAGAGACATTTACATTACATTTACATTTACATTTAAGTCATTTAGCAGACGCTCTTATCCAGAGCGACTTACAAATTGGTGCATTCACCTTATGACATCCAGTGGAACAGCCACTTTACAATAGTGCATCTAAATCTTAAAGGGGGGGTGAGAGGGAATACTTATCCTATCCTAGGTATTCCTTAAAGAGGTGGGGTTTCAGGTGTCTCCGGAAGGTGGTGATTGACTCCGCTGTCCTGGCGTCGTGAGGGAGTTTGTTCCACCATTGGGGGGCCAGAGCAGCGAACAGTTTTGACTGGGCTGAGCGGGAGCTGTACTTCCTCAGTGGTAGGGAGGCGAGCAGGCCAGAGGTGGATGAACGCAGTGCCCTTGTTTGGGTGTAGGGCCTGATCAGAGCCTGGAGGTACTGAGGTGCCGTTCCCCTCACAGCTCCGTAGGCAAGCACCATGGTCTTGTAGCGGATGCGAGCTTCAACTGGAAGCCAGTGAAGAGAACGGAGACGCCACTAGCACTGAGATGCAGTGCCTTAGACTGATGTGCCACTCAGGTTCCCAGACCACATCCATTGCGTCTGTTCCTCTCCTATATGTCCCTGCTTCCCTTCCGTAATACACACATGTCACCTACACTGTATGGATAAAAGAGAGAGGGGGAGATGAAAGGAGGGAGAGGGAGAATGGAGAAGAGCGAGTGAGTAAAAGAGAGAGAGAGAGAGAAGAGAGGGAGTCATAAAATGCAAATACAGCCTGCGTCCCCTTTAACAAATGAAATGTCAGGACATAAAATATTGTGGATGACAAATCCATATTCTTCCTTAAATAAAACTCTTATTGCGGCGGAGGGGTAATCATGGAGGAACAAAGAACAGGTGATTAACGATAGCAATTTATTGTATCTGGCGGCCGGAGAGGCAGAGCGGCGGAGGACAAGAGACACCATGGTTATCATAATTCATATCATAAATAACAGGCCAGAGCCAATCACAACACAGTCCCGATGTCATCCAGAATAACCTTTGATAACAATTACCATAGAAGGCAGTCCGAACCCTGAAGTCACAATGTTATCTTATCCCTATTCTGTGCTTGTAGAATACAACAGTATTACCATATAGATTAGGCTATTTATAATAGAGCGTGTCACTCCGGGTGCGGCCCCTGCTTTAAAGCATCCATCTCACTAGGAGTGTGTGTGTGTGTGTGTGTGTGTGTGTGTGTGTGTGTGTGTGTGTGTGTGTGTGTGTGTGTGTGTGTGTGTGTGCGTGTGCGTGTGCGTGTGCGTGTGCGTGTGCGTGTGCGTGTGTGTGTGTGTGTGTGCATGGTGGGGACGTGCCGTGGCGTGTGTGTGTGTGCGTGTGTGTGTGTGTGTGTGTGTGTGTGTGTGTGTGGTGTGTGTGTGTGTGTGTGTGCATGTTGTGTGTGTGTGTGTGTGTGCGTTTGCCACAGTGGGTGGGGTATGTGGACCTGTCAATGGGAGGAGATTATGGGCAGGTCTTTATGTGGGGCTCAACTGCCCTCTCTCAGTATCACACTGCTGCACATTGCTGGGTGGGGGGGCGGCCCTAACAATGGGATGGAGGAGAGGGGGTAAGGAAGGGGCGTGGTGAGGGGGTAATGGAGAAGCTGGAGGAGATATTAGGAAGGATACTTTGATAACTGTTGTAGATTAGTCCCCTGGCTGAAATGTATGGGCCTATCTTGTCCAAGGTGTTGTTCTCCTTCTTTTATCTCCTGATAGAAGTTTTCAGATCCCGGGTAGTGCTACCGTCTCCTCCTCCCCTCCTAGGCTGCTCCTGCTCCTGCTGAGCTGACACAACAACACTGTGTGCCTGTATCAACACTTCCTTTTCTGTGTGCCTCTGTGCATGTGTGTGCCTGTGTACCGCATGTGTTTATGCCATGTATAAATGTAAGGCCCTCTTGTTAGGCCCAACACCAAGTCCCCCAAGATCGGTAGGTCTCACCTGACTCTCCCATACACCACCCCAGGGCCTACCACAGAGAGGGGAAGTTCTCTGGAGGTGGATGAAGTAGCAGAAGGGGAAAATGAAAGTTGGGTTGGGTGATGGCGAAAGAAAGGATGGAGGAGCGTAGGTAGAATGGGAAGGGCAACGGAGAGGAATAGATTTAAGGTGCAAGGGATGCAGCAAGGGGATGATGTCCTTCAAGGAAAGTCAGGCACAAGAAAGTAGTTAGAAGTAGGATGGACTCACACTCTGAATGTGAGGCTTAGGAACAGAGAGAACAGGAGAGAGGAGGACAAGCACGAGGACAAGAGGAGAGATAAAGAGAGGAGAGGAGAGCAGGCGGGGTGAAGAGAGGAGAGGGGGAAGAGACGAGGACAGGGTGAAGGAGGAGGATATTGGACTCTCAGGGAGGAAAGGAAGTCTGTGTGTAACCTTAAATACTGCCCCGCTGACCCCCACCCTACCTGATAAGTAGTTCCAGGGCAAGGACTCAAAGGAACGTGGAACAAGACAGAGGAGACGTGTCTACAAGATAAAGAAGAGGTAAAAAAAGTAGAGGATCAGAGAGAGGGAGAATAAGAAAGAGAGAGGAAAGGGGGGGTGGAGGACACTTTCACTTTTCTCCCTCTTCACTTTGCTCGACTTCACCACTCACATACCAGCTTACTGTCTACAGCAGATTCCTGTGTGTGTGTTTTTTAACTCTGAACGTATCTTTCCTTTTTGTTATCTGTCCTGACGCTCAATCTCCTCGCTCAGTCAGACAACAGAATGCAGATATAATGTACGTGCAGTGTGTGACGTCATGTTGGGATTGCTTTACACTCCTAAATTGAGAATTCCCCTCATCCCCCCCCATCTCTCTCCTTTTTTTCTTATTCCCTCACTCTTTCTCATCTTCTCTTTGAGATGGGATTCAGGAAGTGATTTTCCTTTCTTCTACCTAAATCTCTTGATCACTTGAATTTTTTGAATGGCTGCTTCACCGTTGTCCTGAATAAAAAGAGAAGAGAGAGAGAGAGAGAGAGAGAGAGAGAGAGAGAGAGAGAGAGAGAGAGAGAGAGAGAGAGAGAGAGAGAGAGAGAGAGAGAGAGGGAGAAAGAGAGAGAGAGAGAGAGAGAGAGAGAGAGAGAGAGAGAGAGAGAGAGAGAGAGAGAGAGAGAGAGAGAGAGAGAGAGAGAGAGAGAGAGAGAAAGAGAGAGAGAGAGAGAGAGAGAGAGAAAGAAAGAAAGAAAGAAAGAAAGAAAGAAAGAAAGAAAGAAAGAAAGGAGGAGAGTGAGAGGAGAGAAGAGAAGAGAAGGAAGGAAAGGGAACTGTAGAGTAGTGTAGAGTTAAGGCTTTATCAGTGAGTGCCCTGAGGTATGTGGGGACGGAGCTGAAGCCAGAGAGATTAGGGTAGAAATGCAGCACATGGCAGTAAGGGGCTTAAGCCACAGCTTGTATTAGTTCAGGTGAAAAGAGTATTGCTTTTACATAAAACTGGACAAATCCACCCACAATGCATTTCCAGTCGGGCCACAATGGGGACTAATATCTGAGGACTTCACCTCTGCTCCTCAGGGTTCACCAAAGCCCCCTCCATCTAAATAGGTGAGGAGAGAGGGATGGAGGGATGGAGGGAGGAGAGTATGAGAGTCAGTGATAGTATGTATGAGAGAGGGAGAGATAGTGACCTCATCTGAAGGACCAGGGTCAGTCGTACACAGAGGAGAAAGAGGAGGATGAGGGGACAGAGGGATCCGTTTGAAAAAGGTGTGAGGAAGAGTGAGAGATAGAAGGAGGGGGGGAACTGAAAGGGAAGAAAGGGGTGGAGAAAGAGGAGCAGGGATAAGGAGGAGTGATCAAAAGGAGGAAGAAGAAGACAACAGTTGATGGAGAGAAATGCAGAGGAAGAGAGGGTGAGGGAGTGAGAGGATGAGAGGGGGTGAGATATACACTTGCAATATTTCCTGATAGAGTATAAGCTACATTTGTCACTTAGTATTCTTTGACTTTTATCTCAATCTCCCTCTAGTGCATTTAGAAGTCAAGTCCTGGTAGTTTTCATCTTTAGAATCCAGTCTGGGGAGCTTGGCTTCTTTATCGTCGACCTGGCGTGTGCAGAAAGCCAAGGTAACAATGGATCCTAACATTCTATTACACCTCTTCAGTATTCACGCCAGACATCCAAATCTCCTCTGAAACTCCTCCTATCCTCCCCATTATGAGAGAACAATACTGTTTAAAAAAGTAATTTTGGTCAAAAGGAGGCTAGATCTGCGACTTGCGCTTAACATCAATTTGTGACACGATTAATCAATTTGGGGGCCTCTCTTTCTCTATCTCTCTGTGTCTAGTTCCCTCGTCCGCGTCGTCTCTTTTAAATAAAGAGTTGGCCTGTTTGAATGAGTGGGGCTCATCGCGATACGGTGCAGGTTAAGTAGGAGGCGTGTGTTTTAGGATGACGCCCCGTCTGCTTCCCTCGTCCTGAAACACTTAGCAGGGTGATTAGCATAAGCTGATAGCGCTATCGGTGAGCGAGCCATTGTGGTGACCCCTCACCCACCCCCCACCCCTCTCACCACCATACCTCCCCCCTTCTGAGTAGGTCTTATCTGGGACGTACAGGGCCGCTGTACCCTCCTGGGAAGGTGAGGTGCGGTGGGAGATAAAGGAGGGGGGGGGGGGGGGGGGCAGAGATGAAGCAGTGAAGAATCCTCCATGAGGCCAATCTCAGAGTCCACTCTTTCTTTCTTTCTCTCTCTCTCTCTCTTTCTCTCTTTCACTCTCTCTACTCTCTCTCTCTCTCACTCTCTTTCCCTCTCGCTCTCTCCGTCTCTCTCATACTGTAAAGACCTACCTCACACACACCCAAAGTATATGCCAAGGTAATGTACTCAATTTGACTCAATTAAGTTCAGCATATAGCTAAGTTTTTTGTCAAGTATGATGAAAAACTCAGAACAATACACGCAAGCACAAACAAACACATTTCGTGAAGCTCAGCAACTTCCATGGACATTAAAGCGTCTGAAATAACTGAACTATTCATACTAGCTTGCTATAATGATGCAAATGATAACATTGGTGCCTGGCGTCTTCTTTTCCTGATCCTATGGTTCACTTGGAACTCTGCAGCACACATATTGTTCACACATACACACACATCACTCACACTCATAACAACAGACACACGATCAAATTCACACGGCTCCATTGCTCATCCCTTTCGTTTGGATCTGTGGGGATCAAATGTTTACCCACAGAGCTATTTCTTCTAGAAGCCTCCGTCACGGGTAGAAGAGAGTAACGTTCACCTCTTTTTTTGTGTGTTTGTCTGTATACTGTGTATGCTAATGCTCTGGCTAACGTAGTTTCACACGGTTTGTTTCTCTAAATGATGCAACTTGCCAGACATCCCTTTTTCTGCTGATGATCACACTTCCATTTTTTGGGAGTGAGCAGTTTGGAGAGGGAGGGAGGGAGTATGAGGAAAAGAAAGAGAAAGAGAGAGCGAGGGAAAGTGGGGTGAAGGAGGAGTGTACAAATCCACAAAGGTTTTGTAATAAATGCATCGGCGACAATAAAAACCAAAACATTCAAGGGAGAAAAGACGTGTTTCTGTGTTAAACAATTAGTGCTGCAGCATTAGAGCCGATCACTGAGAAACAAAGGCTCTGCAGTAGCAGGGGTTTACCTCAGACACAAAGACACAAAGACACATGCTACAGTACTACAATACTACAGCTTTATATTACAGCCCTGCCTGGCTCTACTACAGACCAGATACAGTACTACAATACTACAGCTGTATACTACAGCCCTGCCTGGCTCTACTACAGACCAGATACAGTACTACAATTCTACAGCTTTGTACTACAGCCCTGCCTGGCTCTACTACAGACCAGATACAGTACTACAATACTACAGCTTTATACTACAGCCCTGCCTGGCTCTACTACAGACCAGATACAGTACTACAATACAACAGCGTTATACCTCAACCCTGCCTGGCTCTACTACAGACCAGATACAGTACTACAATACTACAGCTTTATACTACAGCCCTGCCTGGCTCTACTACAGACCAGATACAGTACTTCAATACTACAGCTGTATGCTACAGCCCTGCCTGGCTCTACTACAGACCAGATACAGTACTACAATACTACAGCTTTATATTACAGCCCTGCCTGGCTCTACTGTCACGCCTTGGTCATTGTATTTTGTGTTTTCGTTATATTATTTGGTCAGGCCAGGGTGTGACATGGGTTTATGTTATTGTATTTTCATATTGGGGTTTTGTATTATTGGGATTGCGGTTGAGTAGGGGTGTTGTATAGGCTTGGCTGCCTGAGGCGGTTCTCAATCAGAGTCAGGTGATTCTCGTTGTCTCTGCTTGGGAACCGTATTTAGGTAGCCGGGGTTTCGCTGTGTATGTCGTGGGTGATTGTTCCTGTCTCTGTGTAGTTTCACCAGATAGGCTGTAATTAGATTTCACGTTCCGTTTGTTGTTTTGTATTTTGTAATAGTTATTTCATGTGTCACTTTTTCCATTAAAGTCATGAGTAACCACCACGCTGCATTTCGGTCCGACTCTCTTTCTACAAACGAAGAACGCTGTTACATCTACTACAGACCAGATACAGTACCACAATACTACAGCTTTATATTACAACCCTGCCTGGCTCTACTACAGACCAGATACAGTACTACAATACTACAGCGTTATACTACAGCCCTGCCTGGCTCTTCTACAGACCAGATACAGTACTACAATACTACAGCTTTATACTACAGCCCTGCCTGGCTCTACTACAGACCAGATACAGTACTACAATACTACAGCTGTATGCTACAGCCCTGCCTGGCTCTACTACAGACCAGATATAGTACTACAATACTACAGCTTTATACTACAGCCCTGCCCGGCTCTTCTACAGACCAGATACAGTACTACAATACTACAGCTTTATACAACAACCCTGCCCATCTCTACTACAGACCAGATACAGTACTGCAATACTACAGCTTTATACTACAGCCCAGACACAGTATTACAATACTACAGCCCAGCTACAGTACATTATAGCCCCGCTCTATTCTACAGTACTATAGCTCTATACAATACTACAACCCAGCTCTCTACTACAGCCCAGAAATGGAGTAGTGTAGGTGTAATTGTACACTGTAAAACAAATCCAGGATGTATTTTTACAGCGTATAGTAGTATATGCATAGCCATTTTGAGATATGTGTATGTCTGGATCTCAGTATATGATATTACGTCTTTCTGTCTCTCACATAGTGAATCCCCCTGAGGGCCAAGACAAATTGAGTGTGACACACACAGGCACTCTCTGGGCTACCTGGTGTGTGTGTTTCAGGGTGCTACGGTAATCCCACCGCCCTGTGTGGTCAGACTCTGGGGTACCGCGCTCCACTTTGAGCTCCTGTTGACAGTGTGTGTGTGTTTGTTGTGTGTGTGTGCATGCTTTATTGAGTGGGTGAGAGATTGACTGAGCGAATGCGTTCATGTGTGTGTGCATGTGTGTGTGTGTCAGGGGACCCGCTTTGGTGGCCCCTTGTCTGTAGACTCCCGTCAATGGTTCCAGTGTTTAATGTGTACACGTGTGTGTGTGTGTGTGTGTGTGTGTGTGTGTGTGTGTGTGTGTGTGTGTGTGTGTGTGTGTGTGTGTGTGTGTGTGTGTGTGTGTGTGTGTGTGTGTGTGTGTGTGTGTGTGTGTGTGTGTGTGTGTGTGTGTGTGTGTGTGTGTGTGTGTGTGTGTGTGTGTGTGTGTGTGTGTGACTCCAGCACTTAACCTCCTGACCGGAGTCAGCCTGGGCACCATGGTAGCGCCACTGAGCCTCTCACCCCCCGCCACACAGCAGTGGTGTGTGTTACCCCCTCTGGAGAGGGCGAGGAGCCACACACACACGCAAACACTCAACCTTGGACTTTCTTGAGCTCCATGTTTAGTCTCCCTGGTCTTTTGTTCCTCCCTGATCAGTCCACCTGCATATGAGGGAGGAAGTCTCCTTGTTTCTTTCTCTTTAATGTCAGGAAGTGTTTGATTCTCTCAGTGCTGTATCCTGCCCCTCTAAACCACTAATCGACACAACACCGCACCTCTCTCTTCTCCTGTCTTTTCTTCTGTCCATTACTGCCTCCATCTCTCTCCTCCTCTCTCTTATTCACAGAATCCTATCTTCATTCACCTTATTCAGACACCTGTTGCATGCGCTCATGCAGAACATAATCACCTGTGCCATTGAGTTACAGTGTGTGTGTGAATTATGCATGTCTGTGCATGTGTGTGTATAGAATGTGTGTGTGTAAGTGAACAGTGTGTGTTCTGGTGCAGGGGGTACAGACTGGCATTCAGATGAGCACAATACAATATATTTCATGCTTAGTGATGAATTGATTTGAGAAAAAAAGAGGGGGGGTTAACAGTAGAGAGTGTAGTAGATGATAGTAGTAGATATAGTAGTAGATGATATTAGTAGGTAATAGTAGTAGATGATAGTAGTAGATGATAGTAGTAGATGATAGTAGTAGATTATATTAGTAGGTAATAGTAGTAGATGATAGTAGTAGATGATAGTAGTAGGTAATAGCAGTGGGTAATAGTAGTAGATGATAGTAGTAGATGATAGTAGTAGGTAATAGCAGTGGGTAATAGTAGTAGGTAATAGTAGTGGGTAATAGTAGTAGGTAATAGTAGTGGGTAATAGTAGTAGGTAATAGTAGTAGATGATAGTAGTAGATGATAGTAGTAGATGATAGTAGTAGATGATAGTAGTAGATTATATTAGTAGGTAATAGTAGTAGATGATAGTAGTAGATGATAGTAGTAGATGATAGTAGTAGATTATATTAGTAGGTAATAGTAGTAGATGATAGTAGTAGATGATAGTAGTAGATGATAGTAGTAGATTATATTAGTAGGTAATAGTAGTAGATGATAGTAGTAGATGATAGTAGTAGGTAATAGCAGTGGGTAATAGTAGTAGGTAATAGTAGTGGGTAATAGTAGTAGGTAATAGTAGTGGGTAATAGTAGTAGGTAATAGTAGTAGATGATAGTAGTAGATGATAGTAGTAGATGATAGTAGTAGATTATATTAGTAGGTAATAGTAGTAGATGATAGTAGTAGATGATAGTAGTAGATGATAGTAGTAGATGATAGTAGTAGATGATGGTAGTAGATTATATTAGTAGGTAATAGTAGTAGATGATAGTAGTAGATGATAGTAGTAGATGATAGTAGTAGATTATATTAGTAGGTAATAGTAGTAGATGATAGTAGTAGATGATAGTAGTAGATGATAGTAGTAGATTATATTAGTAGGTAATAGTAGTAGATGATAGTAGTAGATGATAGTAGTAGATGATAGTAGTAGATGATAGTAGTAGATGATAGTAGTAGATTATATTAGTAGGTAATAGTAGTAGATGATAGTAGTAGATGATATTAGTAGGTAATAGTAGTAGATGATAGTAGTAGATGATAGTAGTAGATGATAGTAGTAGATTATATTAGTAGATGATAGTAGTAGATGATAGTAGTAGATTATATTAGTAGATGATAGTAGTAGATGATAGTAGTAGATTATATTAGTAGGTAATAGTAGTAGATGATAGTAGTAGATGATAGTAGTAGATGATAGTAGTAGATTATATTAGTAGGTAATAGTAGTAGATGATAGTAGTAGATGATAGTAGTAGGTAATAGCAGTGGGTAATAGTAGTGGGTAATAGTAGTAGGTAATAGTAGTGGGTAATAGTAGTAGGTAATAGTAGTAGATGATAGTAGTAGATGATAGTAGTAGATGATAGTAGTAGATGATAGTAGTAGGTGATAGTAGTAGGTAATAGTAGTAGATGATAGTAGTAGATGATAGTAGTAGGTGATAGTAGTAGGTAATAGTAGTAGTAGATGATAGATGTAGGTGATAGTAGTAGATGATAGTAGTAGGTGATAGTAGTAGGTAATAGTAGCAGGTGATAGTAGTAGATGATAGATGTAGGTGATAGTAGTAGATGATAGTAGTAGGTAATAGTAGCAGGTGATAGTAGTAGATGATAGATGTAGGTGATAGTAGTAGGTGATGGTAGTAGGTGATAGTAGTAGATGATAGTGGTAGATGATAGTAGTAGGTGTTAGATGTAGGTGATAGTAGTAGATGCTAGTAGTAGATGATCATAGTAGGTGATAGATGTAGGTGATAGCAGTAGATGACACTAGTAGGTGATAGAAGTAGGTAATAGATGTAGGTGATAGTAGTAGATAGTAGAAGGTGATAGATGTAGGTGATAGTAGTAGATGATAGTAGTAGGTGATAGTAGTAGATGAAAGTTGTAGGTGATTGTAGCAGGTGATAGAAGCAGATGATAGTTGTAGATAATATTTGTAGATGAAAGTAGGAGATGACAGTGGTAAGTGATAGTACTACCTGATATAAGTAGGTGATATTAGATGATAATAGTAGGTGATAGTTGTACATGAAAATGGTAGGTGATAGTAGTAGGTGATAATAGTATATGATAGTAGTAGGTGAAAGTAGTAGATGATAGTAGTAGATGATAGTAGTAGGTGATGGAAATAGATGATAGTAGTAGATGATAGTAGTAGATGATAGTAGTAGGTGATAGTAGTAGATGATAGTAGTAGGTAATAGATGAAGGTGATAGTAGTAGGTGATAGTAGTAGATGATAGTAGCAGATGACAGTAGTAGATGATAGTAGAATGTGATAGTAGTAGATGATAGTAGTAGATGATAGTATAATGTGATAGTAGTAGATGATAGTAGTAGATGAGAGTAGTAGATGAGAGTAGTAGATGACAGTAGTAGATGACAGTAGTAGATGATAGTAGCAGATGATAGAAGTAGATGATAGTAGTAGATGAGAGTAGTAGATGAGAGTAGTAGATGAGAGTAGTAGATGATAGTAGCAGATGATAGTAGTAGATGATAGTAGCAGATGATAGTAGTAGATGATAGTAGTAGATGAGAGTAGTAGATGAGAGTAGTAGATGAGAGTAGTAGATGACAGTAGTTGGTGACAGTCGTATGTGATAGTGGTAGGTGATGTTAGCAGATGATATTGGTACATGATAGTAGTAGATGATAGTAGAATGTGATAGTAGTAGGTAATCGTAGTAGATGAGAGTCGTAGATGACAGTAGTTGGTGACAGTCGTATGTGATAGTGGTAGGTGATGTTAGCAGATGATATTGGTACATGATAGTAGTAGATGATTGTAGTAGGTGATTGTAGTAGGTGATTGTATTAGATGATTGTAGTAGATGATTGTAGTAGATGATACGGAAAGACAAGCTATTATTGAGATAAAGACAGAAGGTTTTTAGGAAAGAAGGGACAGAAAAGAGGTGTAGGAGGAGAGGCAGCATGTGGCCCTGTCCTGGTGAATATGAGGCTACTGACCCCAGTGAGACTAGCCTTTCCCTTTTTTACACTTCAGAACAACTCCTCTATTGATGTCCTCCACCACCTCCACCGGCCCAGACTGCCCTGCTCTGCCACCCAGCCTGACCTCTAACCTCTGGTCCCAAAGGGTCACTGAGTTGCTTCCTGAACAGGCCGACCCCCCTGCCCCCCATGCTGGACGGACCGTTATCTGGGAGCGCCTGTTAGAAAGCTGACAGGACATGAGGGAGGGGGAAAAGAGCGGGAGGAAGAGGGGGGGGGGGTAAAGGTGGTCTGGCAGGACGACGTCGCTCAGATAAGACATAAAAAGAGCCGACCAGTCATCTGAGCCAACCCGTCACTTGAGGGGTCACCGGGAGTCAGTGCTACGGCTACGGCAGCTGTCCATCACATCTCTGGGACAAGGGCTCCGACTGTACCTGACCTGTCAATCACCTGTGGTTACTCAGCAACCACACAGGGGATGCTGCACATACAAGAGCAGACTTAAGTTTTGACTACCACAATCATATGATGTCATGACATCGTTTGTTACATCCACAGCAATTGTAGAAAAATGTATTTTCACAAATTGCTAACGATAAAGTGCCATATGTGTTTTAACCGTTGTCAATTTGATCTCATATACAGTTGAAGTCGGAAGCCTACATACACTTAGGTTGGAATCATTAAAACTTGTTTTTCAACCACTCCACACATTTCTTCTTAATAAACTATAGTTGTGGCAAGTCGGTTAGGACATCTACTTTGTGCATGACACAAGTAATTTTTCCAACAATTGTTGACAGACAGATTATTTCACTGTATCACAATTCCAGTGTTTCAGAAGTTTACATGCACTAAGTTGACTGTGCCTTTGAACAGCTTGGAAAATTCCAGAAAAAAATGTCATGGCTTTAGAAGCTTCTGATAGGCTAATTGACATCATTTGAGTCAATTGGAAGTGTACCTGTGGATGTATTTCAAGGCCTACCTTCACACTCTGTGCCTCTTTGCTTGACATCATGGGAAAATCCAACTAAATCAGCCAAGACCTCAGAAAATTAATTGTAGACCTCTACAAGTCCTGTTCATTCTTGGAAGCAATTTCCAAATGCCTGAAGGTACCACATTCATCTGTACAAACAATAGTATGCTAGTATTAACACCATGGGACCACGTAGCCATCATACCGCTCCGGAAGGAGAAGCGTTCTGTCTCCTAGAGATGAATGTACTTTGGTGTGAAAAGTGCAAATCAATCCCAGAACAACGGCAAAGGACCTTGTGGAGATGATGGAGAAAACAGGTACAAAAGTATCTATATTCACAGGAAAACGAGTCCTATATCGACATAACCTGAAAGGCCGCTCAACAAGGAAGAAGCCACTGCTCCAAAACTGCCATAAAAAAAGACAGACTACGGTTTGCAACTGCACATGGGGACAAAGATTGTACTTTTTAGAGAACTGTCCTCTGGTCTGATAAAACAAAAATAGAACTGTTTGGCCATAATGACCATCGTTATGTTTGGAGGAACGAGTGGGAGTCTTGCAAGCCAAAGACCACCATCCCAACCGTGAAGCACGGGGATGGCAGCGTCATGTTGTGGGGGTGCTTTGCTGCAGGAGGGACTGGTGCACTTCACAAAATAGATGCCGTCATGAGGAAGGACAATTATGTGGATATATTGAAGCAACATCTCAAGACATCAGTCAGGAAGTTAAAGCTTGGTCGCAAATGGGTCTTCCAAATGGACAATGACCCAAAGCATACTTCCAAAGTCGTGGCAAAATGGCTTAAGGACAACAAAGTCAAGGTATTGGAGTGGCCATCACAAAGCCATGACCTCAATCCCATAGAAAATTTGCAGGCAGAAATGAAAAAGTGTGTGCAAGCAAGGAGGCCTACAAACCTGACTCAGTTACACCTGCTCTGTCAGGAGGAATGGGCCAAAATTCACCCAACTTATTGTGGGACGCTTGTGGAAGGCTACCTGACACGTTTGACCCAAGTTAAACAATTTAAAGGTAATGCTACCAAATACTAATTGAGTGTATGTAAAATTCTGACCCACTGGGAATATGATGAAAGAAATAAAAGCTGAAATAAATAATTCTCTCTACTATTATTCTGACATTTCACATTCTTAAAATGAAGGTGTGATCCTAACTGACCTAAGACTATGATTTTTACTAGGATTACATGTCAGGAATTGTGAAAAACTGAGTTTAAATGTATTTGGCTAAGGTGTATGCAAACTTCCGTCTTCAAGTGTAATTAAGTTTGTAAGGCATTGTGTCATGGTGGTGTCATAACAACTGTGGGTGATGTAGCACTAAGCTTGAGGGGTTGATCTTGTACGTGATCTATTGCTGTATCCAAATCTGGAGCAGACGGTCCCAGCCGTGCCCATGGGACCCCTCGCACCCCTCGCACCACCAGTCCTGCTATCAGACCTCACGGTACACTGTGATAGGCTATCCAGACGTGCTCTATAACACACACCTGTCACCCCCCCTCACACACTTATACTTGTCACCTCTGTCATCTGTATCACCTGTAACACCTGTACCCACACACATGTCACATCACACACCTGCTTGTGCTCTTCTTATATTCCTGTATGTTTGTCATATTACATTTGCTTGTTTGTTTACTTTGTGCCTTTCACATGTTGCTATTTTAGATCTTTGATAGGTTCTTATTTTAGATATTTGATAGGTTCCTATTATAGATCTTTGATAGGATTCTAATTTAGATATTTGATAGGTTCCTATTATAGATCTTTGATAGGATTCTAATTTAGATATTTGATAGGTTCCTATTATAGATCTTTGATAGGATTCTAATTTAGATATTTGATAGGTTCCTATTTTAGATCTTTGATAGGATTCTAATTTAGATATTTGATAGGTTCATAATTTAGATATTTGATACGTTCCTATTATAGATCTTTGATAGGATCCTATTATAGATCTTTGATAGGTTCCTATTATAGATCTTTGATAGGTTCCTATTTTAGATCTTTGATAGGTTCCTATTATAGATCTTTGATAGGTTCCTATTTTAGATCTTTGATAGGTTCCTATTATAGATCTTTGATAGGATCCTATTATAGATCTTTGATAGGTTTCTATTTTAGATATTTGATAGGTTCCTATTTTAGATCTTTGATAGGATTCTAATTTAGATATTTGATATGTTCATAATTTAGATATTTGTTCGTTCTATTATAGATCTTTGATAGGATCCTATTATAGATCTTTGATAGGTTCCTATTATAGATCTTTGATAGGTTCCTATTATAGATCTTTGATAGGTTCCTATTATAGATCTTTGATAGGTTCTATTATAGATCTTTATTTTAGATCTTTGATAGGTTCCTATTATAGATCTTTGATAGGTTCCTATTATAGATATTTGATAGGTTCCTATTATAGATTTGATAGGTTCCTATTATAGATCTTTGATAGGTTCCTATTATAGATCTTTGATAGGTTCCTATTATAGATCTTTGATAGGTTCCTATTATAGATCTTTGATAGGTTCCTATTATAGATCTTTGATAGGTTCCTATTATAGATCTTTGATAGGTTCCTATTATAGATCTTTGATAGGTTCCTATTATAGATCTTTGATAGGATCTATTATAGATCTTTGATAGGTTCCTATTATAGATCTTTGATAGGTTCTATTATAGATCTTTAGGTTCCTATTATAGATCTTTGATAGGTTCCTATTATAGATCTTTGATAGGTTCCTATTATAGATCTTTGATAGGTTCCTATTATAGATCTTTGATAGGTTCCTATTATAGATCTTTGATAGGTTCCTATTATAGATCTTTGATAGGTTCCTATTATAGATCTTTGATAGGTTCCTATTATAGATCTTTGATAGGTTCCTATTATAGATCTTTGATAGGTTCCTATTATAGATCTTTGATAGGTTCCTATTATAGATCTTTGATAGGTTCCTATTTTATCGTGTGTACATGTGTCTGTGTGTGAAGTTTTTGAGCTGGTAAACAGAAATATATCAAATATATATTTATTTATTTTCTTCCTATTTTGTATTATTTATTGTAATAAATAATAGATAGTAAAAACATATTTGAAACATATTTACTCAAATGTATAAGCACCTGAATATTATTTAGATTTTGTGTTGAAACCCAGAACAGACTGACCCTCCTCTCCTCTCACCAGACATGCGAGCACACAGCCCTCCTTCTCAACCCACTCTGCCCTGTAGAAATGACACTGTCGTTGCATTGACATTTCTCAACACAATGAAATCTGTTCCGTCTTGCGCCGATTGAACATTGCTAACGTTCATCTCACAATGAAGTCTCCGCGAACAGCTAATAAAACATCATCTGCTCTGTATCTCCCAGTCTACCCGAGACACACAGAAAAACCTTTTAGCATATCTTCACTTGGGCTGTGCTGAGTGACAATTTGATACTTTAGACAGAAACACTTTTTATATGTTCATTACTTATAAATGATGCAGTAAAGCATTCAGGGGTTAAAATCTAAATGAATCTGCATCTGGTAAGTAGGTTGAGTGGCATTCAAGTGGTGGATGTCTGTAGGGTTTCTTGTTTATCCAACTTTGAGAAGAGAAATGGTATTCGTTTGGGGAAGGTGCCTTACCTCTACACCTGAGAAAGGACAGGCAGACTTTCTGTTCTCTTTGTTGCTGTTTTGATGCACAGTATGTGCTTTATATGTGTCTGTTGTTCAGTCGTTCCCCATTCATGATTTTAGCACAGTAACATCACCCCCATGGCATGACATCATGTCCCCATAGTAACCCCTGTCCATACCCCATTCACATGTGGTTCTAATGCCCCTCTGTTCTACTGGTTATTACGTAATCACAAAAAGATTCGGACAAAACCAGGCCTGAAAGCTGTGAGATTTTTGCAATAGGATAACAGAAATCAAAGGAGAATGGTTGCCTTTTATTTTTCTGATGTTTGTTTGGTTATTTCAAAGGGACCACTTTGACCGGGTCCAGACAGAAGGTAGCAGTTTGGCCTTGTACGTAAGAGGAGTGATTAGAAATGTTTTCCACATGAGTTGGGTACAGTAGGTGATTAAGGCACAGCACTGGCACTCGGAACCAAGGGCCATTGCAGGGCTTCTCATCATCAATGATGGCGTTTTAGCAGATTTAAAGAAACACTTTATCAGGCTTTCTTATCACAGTTTGTTCCTGGTATTTTATATGAGTGGAAACTACTCCATAAAGTTAGAACAGAAAATTGACATTTCTGGTTAAGAAAAGGAATAAGGTTTTGGGGGATATATCTACATTGTTCCAGTCTTAATCTGTCCCCTCTCTCTCTCTTGTTCACTTTCTCTGGTTCCCAGGTCTCCTCTCACTAAGATATCAGGCTTTCATCCCTCTCATAAAAGTGTTAGTCTCCCTCATTGCAAAGTGTGGTGGTGAGTGCTGTGCTGGTGGAAATCATAGGATGAGGTAGTAGATGAGGTAAGCACCAACAGAGAATGTTATCGTGTTAGATGTAGTCTCTCTCATGTATCGGGTACATTTTTACAGGCACTTTACCTGTCCCTCCTCTCACCTACGCTCTTGCAGTATTCCAATTGCAATAATGACAGCAGAAGTCGTAGTAATAGTAAAAGTAGTGATAGTGGTTGTGGTTATAGGCCTTTATTTTAAAGAACAGATCAGTATGCCATTCAGGTCCTATACCTGGCCCCGTTGACAACAGCAGTTTGGGTTAGCAGTCCCGCCTAAAGGCAGACTTAATCCTCAACTCTAACTACAGAGCTATATGATGCTGGCTCGGCTTTAAAGTTCACTTCTCATCCTGTCCCAGCCTCAGACAAAAAAAGCTAATATTCTGTTTTATTGAACACCTGTTGTTTTCATTGGAAGAAATACAAGGCAATTCTGATTGAAATTAGAGAAGATAAGAGCAGAGCAATGTGGTAATGAGTAGACCTCTTGAGTCAATATTCAATAATAGAATATCTTCTCTTCGAGTTGATACCTCTCTCATTCCTCTGATTTTTTAATTCACTGAAATATACCCCTTGAGTTTTGAAGAATATGACTGAAAGGCTATGGCTGTCTTGCCCTATCCCATGAATCATGAAATACGGTTTGTTCTGTGAAAATATCAGAAGGACGTTTTGAATGTATAATGATGTTTTAAATAGCCCTAAATTCAATCTCACGGAATATTTCTAGTTATGAAATCTTATTACTCTACAACTGGCATGGCATTTCTGAAACCGATTGAAATGTCTAATAAGCCTACGTAACACACTTTACAGAATTATTGCACTTAAAAAGCCCATTAGGTAAATTCAAATATAATACTTAAACGTAATTTTATTGCCTTTTTATTGAAATTATATACTTTTATTTGGGCGAGATAGATAAACTGAATATGACTTTGCTTTGTCGATAAATGTCGTTAATTCTCTTACTGCACTCTTGACTTTTTGATTGTTTTACTAAATTCAAATGAGACAGTATTGGTCTTTTATTTAGAGGGACAATGGTCTATTTCAGTAGCAGAAGCCATTATCCGTTGGTAACCTGTAGTTGTAGCTCAACATTTCTACACAAAGCTAATACGCAGACACATTCACAAATATGACTAATTAGTTTACATGCCATTTCCTTCACGTCTGTATAATATTCTGTAGCATTTTTAGACAACAACACGCCCCCTGTAGGAATCCAATATTTGCACACTACCCTACTGTAATAAGAAATAAGTAGTTTGGATCTATTGGATAGCCTAATAAAAACAGAAACTACATCCAACAGGGATGAATCTGTCTATAATCTCTCTGATCTATGTGAAGATTTGTTTGATTGATTTTTATGTCTGAAAATGTCAATGTTGATACACTAACAACGTAGGTCTGCTTTTCACTTATCTAAAGCTTCTTTGCTTTTTAGAGATCGCAAAAATGTGCACCACAAAATTGTTCAACAACAGTTATTTAAAATATTCCGTCAGTTTGTGTTTTATCCGCAGTGTGGAGTGGTACTGTAAACCACACTTGGGCGTATCGTCTGTGTACTTCCACTTCACCAATTGTTTTAAAGACAGGCTTTCAAAAGCAATTAGAAGTGATGTGAAACCGGGGCAGTTGCATTTGGAATATCTATTTTAAATGCATTCAATTATTTCGCGTTTTTTTATACCCAGCCTAAAGCACCATCTGCAATTACAATATTTGCTAGTTAAGTAATGTTTGCATATCCAATAAAAGCTGCCGGATGTGTGTGGTTTAATATAAGCTCCCTCATAGGCGACATGCAAACTTTCTTCAAGAATGTGCAGGAGAGAGATACTTTATTAACCCATTACTATTTAACCAAGGGCATATGAACATGTCCTCGTAGTTTATTCGCTCAAAGCTTAATGATTTGCAATAACGTTTGTTTTCTTCATTTGAACAGATCATAAATGCGCTTTTGGGTGTTAATGGTCTTTACGTATATGTGAGTTATCTTAACTTTTTCAGGTTGGCCACTGATTTCTCCAAAGCGTGCACTTGACATAGAATAGTGACGCTAGCATATAAAACTGTTACATTTTCTCTTATAAGACTTTGGGGGAAGGCTACATCAGAGGACGTCCATTCAGGGATGGTGTCAGCTAAGAGGAAGGCCAGGTGAACTAGCAGGCAGGTGATATGATGAGTTGATTGGGAAGAGAGAAGAGGGGAACAAGATGAACTGTGGCGTTCCTGTTCAGCCTTTACAGCATTGGCGAGGTTCCCATTGGACTTCTGTCTGCTGATTACATCGATAAATAAATACATCGACTTAATCATCGCCTGCAACATTAGGCTACACGATGCGTAAAATCTTCCCTGCGAGACGGGTAGCGCGCATTATCATGCTCTCCTGCATGACACCGCAGCACTCGCTGGAGCCTATAGCTTGTTCTATTTAAGCAGTAACCCCAGAATCCTGCAGAGTGCATAATTCCAGAGGGGAAGTAGAAAGTCGATTTAAAATGTCAAAATACCGACTGCGGGTGTGTGTGTGCGCGCACACTCTATGCAGTATTTTTGATTGAAAGTCTAGGAATTTCTCTCTGCAGCGGTATTGGGAGGGGCGAAGGGGGAGGTAGGTGCATAAAGGCACCTACCTATGCGGGGCCAGCCTCGAGCATTAGAGGGTGCTTTGATCAGAAAGGCCAGTTCATCTTCACCCTTCTCGGGGACTTCATCAGATGCTGATGTTGGTGCGCGCGTGCACCGGTTCCCCTCTGAAGAGAGAAAGGGAGACGTGGGGGGAAGAAAGTGTCATCATAAATGTGCGTTGGGTTGTGGATGACTTTGTGACGACCTCTGTTGCAAATGGGCTATGCATGCGGAATAGTGGTCTCCCTCACAGACATGGAAATGGCTTAGCCGCTATCGCCGTCGCCCTGGTAACCATCTGAGTCCCCATCTCGCGGAGAGAAATGAGTTATGAAAAGGCTAGAGTGAAGCAGGGATTAAACATGATCCCGGGGACAGTGTCAATCAAAAACCAACTCACAAATCTCACTCTTTTTTTTCTATTACAAAATTGTGTTATGAAAAGCAGCATATATTTAGAGAGGCAAAGGTGCCACCGACCTTTTTATATTTTTAGGAGCTTGATAATGAATTGGTGCTTTAATAAACCAATAGGCTAAAGAAGAGGAACTTTAGGTTTAAAAACGATTCCATTTTCTTAGAGCATTTAATGGTGGTCGAGTTTATATTTTAATTATTTAAGGCGATGGATGTATTCAATTACCCAGATTAAATGCAATGGATATTTTAGATTAGACACATTTCTCTCCAGATTAAAGGGGTTGTTCATCATGTTGTATTCCAGTGCGTCATGCAGTGCTTCTCCAGAAGGCTATTGTGGACAGAGCAATGTAGATCCTAATCACATGTGTACATTTCCAAATGCAATGTGTAGCCTAAGTAGTTAAGATAATGAGAGATATAATGCTCTTATACCGGTTCTCCATTTCGATATATCGAATATCAGATACATCGCGAGTAGTTATATTTACCAATGATGCCGCTCACCTTTACCTGAAATGGGGGACATAACAGCTTGTTCTTCTTCTGCATGGCTCATATTCACAAATGGAAAGGTTATGAGTCTAGCACACTGAGTGAATGCTCTCCTCCCAAGCCTACTGTTCGACTACCCGCATTCCACCGTGCCATGCACACAGTACCCAGCCAGTAAGAATGAGGGCAGAGTGATAAGCAGAGCGAGGGGGGCTGAAGAAAAAAAAACGTTCCCAAATTGGCTTGACCTCATGCTATTTGATATTTTCCTATTTGACAGTCATTTAAAGGCGCGCGGCAGCAAAGCAGAACGCGGACAAGTCCGGCCTGAAACCGAAGCCGTGTGCGCGCGGGGGATCTGGAGAACCCGATAGCTGGGGACTTACACCCTCCAAAGGCTTTCGGGACACTTTAGCCTGGCTCGCTCGGCCCTGGAGCGCCAGTGAGTCGCCATGCAGGGTGTAAACGTTAAATGTTAGCTATTTGTTCCATGGATTGTGAGGGGAAAGTCAGTCTTTCATTCATTATTTTTTTCTCCCTCTCTCTCCCTCTGTCTTCTCTTTCAGACTCCTCAGAACCACACAAACAGCCATTGACTAAGCGGCGTAGGTAGCCCCGTAATAACGCTTAAACGAATCTCCCACAATTAAGCAAAGGGTACGTTTTTAAAAAGGGAGAATGGAAGAATAAATAGGAAACGGGATGGAAATATTTGTAATCGTTGAGATGGTATAGACAAAGGCTCCTGACGCGGAGGAATCCCGAGGTTGTCTTGCAATCCTTGCGTTTCCTTATCATCCTGTGGATAAATATTGGTATATCATAGAGGAACTGGGGGCCAGTGAAATCCTATAACGCATTGTTTTGGTTGTTACAATAAACAGGTGATCTACATCAAGATATGTGGCTCTCTGTATTGGAGCAGGAGGATCCGGCGGCGTCAATGTGGGGGGTCGGGATGGGAAGGATGCTCAGAATGAAAAGCCATTTTGCGCGAGGAGGTTAAGCGACCGGCTTTTAATAAACGAGCCCTTATTAAAGGATGAGTACATTCCCCTGCAGATAAAGGGCCGTTTTGCATTGTGCTCGTTCCCTCGCGGGAATATTCCTCCTAACAGACTGTTTGTCTCCAACTCCCCTGTCCTCAATCTCATTAACTAATCCACCCATCTATATTATCTACCCACCTCGCCTCCCTCTTTCTCATCTCTGTTCATCTCTTTCATTCACAACACCCTTCTTATTTCAAAACAAACACAACATTTAAAATACAATTTTCTCACACAATGCGTGAGGTGATTTCCCATAGCGTTCTATGCAATAATACGCTTAATTTTGTTCGCTTTGTCCCCAAACACCTCACCGTTGCAGCCCTTCGATTTGGCCTGGGTAGATCCATGCAGGATTACTGCCGCGTTATTAGCCAGGGCCCGGGTGCCTGCCTGTCTGCTTGAGTGTCAGGCTGCCCATCCATCCCCTATGGCGGATGGGTTTGTTTGCGATGGCGGTCTGTCTGAATATAAGATTGATAAACATCTGGGGGGCTTTGCCAGGACATTAGAAAATGAGGGATCAGAGAGACATTCAGAGGCCCGGAAAAATACAAACGCGTAATGAGAATATAAATTAAATGAGCGAGAGAGAGAGAGAGAGAGAGAGAGAGAGAGAGAGAGAGAGAGAGAGAGAGAGAGAGAGAGAGAGAGAGAGAGAGAGAGAGAGAGAGAGAGAGAGAGAGAGAAAGAGAGAGAGAGAGATGCTCATCAGCTAATTACAGCTGCAAATATGATGCAAATGTGTCCTGGCTAGGCAGTGAGCGTTCCGGTTAAAACATGCACCATCCAGATATCCGATGCGGGCAAAGTGCCAAATGGCTACAAAACAAATTTCTTTCACATGATTATTATTATTATTTGAATTCAACAAAGATAACCCAAACCACGGTCAATTGCTAGTTATCATTATTATAGTTACGTATTAGGCTACCATCATATTCTTATTAGAAAATTAGCTGCTAGCTACTATAGCTAGTCCTATACACTGTGTACAGCCAACTTTGCCCATGCACCCCACCCCCCACCCCACCGTCATAATTTCAATAGGGTGGCATACTACCCAAGAACAATGACACCACCGTGCCCAAGATAATCCCCATCCAGCAATTACAGTCCCAACATATTCAATGTTTACACCCTGCTACATGCCCCGTTTTCCAACTTATAATGATGAATGATATTTCGCCTAGGATTAATCATAGAAAATTAAAAATCTCTCGGAGGTGGTTAGATGGAGAGGTGGAGGGAGGGAGGTGGTTGTGGGGGAGATTCGTGAGAGAGAGGGCGGGGGGCTGTGTGAAAACAAATTAGCTTCATCGAATCTTTTTAGATGCAAATATTTTGTTATCTCCACTTTACTGCACTGTTTTCACTGTTTATGATTAATTATCTCTTCTTGGTGAAAAATAAATCATGCAAAATTAGGATCTCGCTGGCTCCACTGGCTAGAGCTGCGATGGCAGGTCGATGCTGTTAATTCCAGGTTGAAACTGACACACTAATTATGCTGCAGAGTGGCGCTGGAACACTAGGAGGCAAGATTATACCTCTGCAGTTCTATTTTTTTTTATCAGATCCCCCTTATATTTTACCAATTAAAAATCGTAAAGGCATTTCATTGCCCCGGGATAAAAAAGCAGCTCCTCTCCTAACATTGGCCATCACTTTCCCCCATCAGATTCATTGTGATGTATTAGATGCAATAAATTATCCAATGTAACAAAACATGGCGAGCTGAAAGGCTGGTAATCTGCAGAGGAGAGATAAGGATTCATTATTCCAAATCATTATGAATCCGGCGTTGGCTGTGACTTCTTTCTTAATCAGCTTCTGTGATCCTGGATACGTGAAGGGAGCAGATAAGAGAGGAGTCGTTTATAATTCTCCCCACCTCGGCCTAATATTTTAAAATAAAATCGCAGGGAAGAAGAATCCGCCGTATATTAAAAAGAACAACAACACTGGTTTACATTTGGAAGGCGCACAGGAGGAGAATAATAAAACACATGGAGAAAATAAATAAGGAAATGCATGAAACACCGTGGCCTATGGATTTAGGAGGCGTTTTGTCTCACATTAAGGTCACCCTTGACATTTGCACATAAGCAGCAATTGGCTATGGTTGGCTGAAACCCTAAGTTACAAGGTGCCTTTAATTGGGATAGCTTTGAGTGTATCTATTTAGACTGATCAGGTATGGACATTAGCCTTATCTGGGTTTAGTAGGCTATACATAAATGCTATTATGTGTAGGTTCAACAACGGCAATAACACAACAATGCGATGTGTAGCCCAATGCAGATAAGACCAATATGTGCATATATAATCACTAAATGTAATAGTTGATTGCAAAAGCATGATACATTCCAGTGGCAACGCGCAAATGAAAATCTAGCTGAAAAGGTATCCAAACAATGAACTTGGACGACATGTAGGCTGCAAGTGTTTAAACAGGCCAGCTTGTTCTATGCTGCCAACATTAATCAGGTTATGAACATGATATTATAATCCCTCATTCTATCTGCTGATAAGATTCATCGTTATAAATACCAAAAAGGGGCATAAATAAATAAACAATTCGCAAAAACACGAATGTGTACCCTACTTGCATTATACCGGAAGGTTTACGCTCAGCTGTTGTCAGCACACGCTGGCACGCAGGAGCTCACGTCAAATTCAACATTAATCACCCGATTTCATGCCATTACTAGAGTGCACGCGGGAGAGAAGAGGAGAGTGACTTTGGACTTGGCCGTGCTCGCGCTCACAGACATCACTCGACCAACAATGTCCCCAGAATCAAAATGGAGCCTCGTGAAGCTGTGTGCCTCAGAAAATCGGAGAAACAGCCCACAAACATGATCATGGATGCTTAATTTAGAAGGCTTAATTTATTTTGCGTGTCAAATATTTCTGTTCTGTTTGCAAATGGTTGATAGGAGAAAGGGGGATTCATTTTTTTCCTGTCACATTTAATTATATCCCTACAATGAATGAAGCTAATTAATTCTTCAGAGATGTTATTTCTTCAAACGTTAATAATATTTGTATTGCACTTACAATAAGTCATAATCATCTGCGGAATATACAGCGATTTGACCTTTGTTTTTACTATATCGAAGACATCATTTATCATCGAAACATAATTACCAACACCTTTATATTGAAATTTGAAGCCATTTATTTTTTAATAAGCACTTTATTTACGTACAATGCAAGCATATTAAATAATTTACATCTGGATGTGTTATTTTGTAATTCTATTAAAATATTGACATACTAATTCTATAAATGAAAGCTCTTGTTGCCCTGAAAACATTGAATTATTCATTGTTTTCGAAGACTCATTTTTGGCTGGTTGCTTTCGTAAGTTTATACATCGACTCTTGTGCCAATTATCTTTCATTTATTACCTTAATTGAATTTCTTCTCCAAAGATAGATTTTGGTGTGATCAGTTTACATTTTCCTTCAGAGTCAAGTCGCAACGTGAGATATCAAGCCTCCAGCATCAGCAGAATTGTCTCGCGCTCTCTCTCTTTCTCTCTCTTTCTCGTTCTCGCTCTCTCTTACTTTCTCTCTCTTTCTTCATTCTCTCTATTTTAGAGGAGGTAGACGGAAGATGGATCAGTTTTATTTGGTGTCTATTTCAAACATGGTATCTGTGTAAACAGATATGTGGGTGTATGTTGGTGGATAGCCTATGCCATTTTTTAGTTTTCACAAAAAAGATGTAGGCCTTTTATTAATAGTTTAAATTATATTATTAAGATACTGTACATCTATAGGCCTGAATGACATTTTTTTACACCATTTGACACATTTAATGGGGAAATTCAGTAGGCTACAAATATTATGGATGTGCACTTCTGCAACTTTATTTTAGAAAATGTGTTAAATATCAGTGTTAGAAGATCGAAATGAATAGATTAACGAAGGTACTTTATTTCTGAATGAATATTTTAAAAGAAACAATGTCCATTAGCTTCATCATGAATATCATAATCCTAATATCCATTGGTGACGATGCCTATAGTAGTATGGGCCTATGCTATAGTAAAATATAGGCTTACTGAGCCTAGGTCATCCTAACAAAATAATATTCAGAAGTGTGTTTGTGTATATATGTGTGTGGACGCGCTTACTTTAGTACCTCTTTACACATATATTGAAATGGTTGATGACACGAACATGTTGATTACTGGGAGTTGCAATCAAATACGATTTTTTATTTTTCGAAATTCACGCATACTAGACACAGATAGAAATAATAAGCCATTTAAAACATGCCGTGCTCCGTGATTTCTAACGCCCACTATACCATCCCATGATTAGTTAGCTTACAAGGCTAAGCTATGGGCTACTTTGACAGTGTTACCGATGCTAAAAATACGAGCCGACCAAATACTACAACAGCTACATGCGCCATAAACAGCAGTCCACCTCTCTGAACTCATAAAGTGGAAAAATGTCCTAATAGTGGTCTATGGGCAATCGGTTAGACTAACTATGTTTTTCCTCCTTAGACTCCACCGACCCGGAAGAGCTCTGATCTGAATGTACAGATGCTTTGGTTGGCCTGTAGGAGTGTGTGTGCGTGTGTGTGTGTGTGTGTGAGTGAGTGACTCTGGGCTGAGGGCGCGCGCGCCTCGGTTTTTCCCCTACGCATCTCGCTCTCTCTAAATGCCATCGGCGCTTCGATCTCCATGTCACTCTTTCCTCACATCTGCAGCCGATCAGAAAAAAACGACCGCGAACCTCTATTCCACAGGTCAGTAAATATTTAGATTTCTACAAAGCAAGTCTGTCTGTCTGGCTGTCCTTCAGCGAAGAACACAAAGTCTAGCTCTTAAAGGTACATACTAGTTAGTCCCTTCCAGCCTCCCTCTGTGTTTTCTGTCCAGCCAGGCGTATGTCCAGAAATGAATTGATGAGCAAGTTTGTTCCATGACTTTAAAAACCATTTTCGAATATAGCGTTTTTGTAGTGCATCTTTAGGAAAAAGGCACACATGCTTTTTGTTTAGTGAATTGCAGAGGCCGGTTAAACAGCTCCGTTTTCTAAACATGTGTAGAGCTTTTCTGCATGTCTGTCAAACAGAAAAGTGGTTAAAAAGACACACGCGACGCCATTGTTGCCTCTTATGTTTTTACTGTAGCCTATATGTGTTTGGCTGTGTTTGTGACAGGCGTTTGGTTAGGGGATATTCAGTCTAAAGTAGTTTTCGAAAATAAAAATAGACATACTGTAAATAGGCTTTAGGTGGTCTTCAATAATCGTTTTAACAAATCGTTCCTTTTTTCGTTTTTCACGTTTCCAAATTGCTTTGGAATTTATTGCAGTTAACGCACTAGATTCTGAGAGTGTTTTACCTACCTCGCGCCTCCCGAAATACAGAGATGAAGGATTTTAATTATCTATTACCACCTGAGTTGGTGACAGGCAGAATCCCTTTAACCCATGAAATTGATCTGATTTACCTCGCCAATGGGTCATAAAAGAAAGGAGTTGGATTTGCTGAGGCTGCATTCCCCCTTTTCCATCACGTCTGTGGTCGATATGGCTTGATTTGGAGATGAGCTGTTACATAGAATGAATAGGATACGAAATTAAGGGCATCACAGTCGCGCTATCATGGGCAGAGCTCGAGCGGTTATTTGCATACAGAGCTCAGAACGGGCTGGGAAATCGCGCGCCGTTCTATTGATTTATGCTGAATGCTTCCCCAACAGCTGTGTTTTGGAGATAGGGAGGCTGGCCACTCACATAATCACGAGGTGGGTTACCTTTTAAATAAGGATACAATCTGCCTCCAATCTCCAAATCAGACCACGACAGAGATGGACAGCACACTGAGTGTGGCTTGAAATGTTCTTTGTTTGTGTGTTTATGAAGTTCTCAAATGATGTTAGCTACCTGTCGGATTTATTTAGACGTGTTTGATATGTATGCTAATTAGCAATAACACGTTGTTATGTAAAAAAAAAAGGGTTGAACAAATTCAACAACTGTCAATGGATTTATTTGGTAAAATACGCCATAAGAGCACTACATTTGATGTTGTTTAAAGCAGAGTAACCGAAAACAGTAGCGTCCAAATGGAGGCGGTGTGGGCCTGGCGATGCCGCCGTTAGAGAGAGGAGGTGAACAGCGATCACACGGATAAGCATCTCTCTAACTCAATTGACAGAGTACCTTCATATCTTTTTCTTGTTACTGGAGCTGAAGCATTACCGAAAACATAATCTGTACTCGAGGTAAAATGTTCCAAAAACGTTTCTCATTTGAATCATTCTAAGAAATACACCTCATTTTTCAAGTTTCATCCACACCGAGAATAATTTCACGCCCTCGTTTTGGTTCTAAGAATCTGAACTGGTTCACATAGTTAATTGAGTACAACAAGAAGCGTTGTTCTTGAAAAGATCAGAGAATATTGTGGCATTAGTCATCTTATACCTGTAGCCTATATTTATGGGCTATATGCCACACGCCCCAACTCGAGGTTTAACATTTTGTCATGCATGATATCGTTTTGAATGATTTGAAAATGCCTGTTTTCGGTGTATTTAAAAAATAAAAAATCAGCATATATGAAAAGCATTGTTATTATTATTATTATTATCATTATTAATAGTAATAATAATAAATAGCTGTTCGTTGATTACATTTAAATTATCCTGTAACACACACATGAAAGTCCGACTGCGTTTCTCTCTCCTTCGCTTTAAAAAAAAAATGTCTCCGTCTTCATCAAGATGATAATAATGTATTCCAGTGGTGACTGGAGTGAAGTAGCTCCAGCGGGTAGAGAGAGTGCCGGGCGAGGCCCGCTGCCCGAGGCGGTGTCCTCTGGTTCACCCTGGATCCGCGCCTCGCGGCTGTTTGGACAGCTTTACCTGCAACATTAGAATGAAACTGTAAAATCTAAACCCATCAAAAGTCTCCTAAGCCAGATGCCGGCACTTTAATTAAATTTAATTTCTGGGCCTTCCCTGTTTTTCATCTGCCCCAAAACTGGGTTACAGTGCAAAGAGCGTCAGGGAAGCTTGCTTTGGAATGTGCTTATCTCCCTGTTTTAATGATGATGCTTCAATGGTTGGACACACATATATGATCAACCAAAAATATATTTAAATGTAATAGATACAATTTATAGTAATAAATTGAATAGCCTATATGGTATTATCAATATGCATATTATTATTATTATTATTATTATTATTATTATTAGTAGTAGTGGTAGTAGCAGTAGTAGTGTAGGCCTAGTAGTAGTGTTATTATGATTATTATAACTATTATTACTACTATTATTGTTGTTATTATAATAATATGTATTATTATTATAAGACTATAACTACCACCTAATAACTACAACCTTGGGAAATACATTTGTCATAATTACAGTTAGCCTGGGGGGGGGGGGGGGGGGGGGGCATAGGGGGGAAAATGTGGACACAGTAAACAAAGAGGTGCTATCTATAAAGTTCATCTCACTCTGACAATGAAATAATCCGGCGCTTTCTTAAATTCTCACCCTCGGTGAAATGTGTGGCGTCTTCTGATTTTAATCAGCGTTCCCTGACATAATCGCTCACAAATGATCTCCCCAGTCTTCTGCTGTGCCCGCCACCAGGCAAAACTACCAGCCATCATACTACCACCAACATTTATGAATCAGACGCCGTGTAGTAGACTAGACATCTGCTTTTTATTTGGTTTGTTTTGGTTATTTTATCACGCACACACAGACAGACACGCACGCACGCACGCACGCACGCACGCACACACACACACACACACACACACACACACACACACACACACACACACACACACACACACACACACACACACACACACACACACACACACACACACACACACACACGTCCCCCACCCCCTTCTGCTGTGACAGTGGTGGGGATTTACAAATGACAACTTTTAAAGGGGACCAGTTTTTATTCCACTCTCCTTCCCTCTTGACACTGAAGCTTGGGAAATCACGTCTTGAGAGATGTCCCACTCTGTAAGCTTCCAGGCATCCAGACAAGAAACAAAAAAACAGTATCAGGATTTTTACATTTACTGTCATGTGTTGCCTCGGAGCACCTATAACGCATAGCCTACTTGGTGGATAATGGAGCGCGATACTTTTCAAGAGGATAATTACACGAGTCCGTTGACAGCTCGACAATGGCGGTGAGATTGTTCGATGTGAGGCGGTACAGCAGTTTCCATCCAGGTTCAGTCTCAGGTTCGCTTGAGTGAGACATGCTCTCTGGGTATCCTGGAGAGGGACAAAAGCGTGCTTTGCCAAATCAGCAATATTTATGTTTCTCACACATTAACTCCATGCACCCGACTGAGAACGGCTGTGGTAAAATGCACAACCTCCAAAAGACTAAAAGGCCATCTACAAATATCACAAATGTAGCTATCCTATTCTGTAAAATAGGCCTACCTCATTGCATAAGATGGATGTGGCAGTTATTGTTGTGGTCATGCTCTGAATATCAAGTGCTCCCATGGAGACCCTGATTTTTTTATTTTATGTATAATTTCCTTCGTGTCAGTTTGCATTCGTGATAGTGCTCTTTGGAAAATGATATGGTATCGATTTTTATGCCAATGCAAGGCTATTAATATAATCTTCTTTTTCTCCCCTTGTAATGTCTGTGTGCATACAACTCACTATACGATTTCTTTTTTAATGCGTAATTAACGCCCAGCATACCTGGTTACAGAATTGTGCTTATAAATTATTATAATTTTACTCACTGGAAAAGGGCGCGCGCATTTCCTCTCCAGAACAGCCTACGCGCTCTGCTCTGCTTGCTGAGAGGGTTCATTTCCTGGCTGTTTACTCTGGAGATGACGTCACGTCCAGTGGCGTCGCAGAGGCTGCCTGTGTCAGTACTTTGTGCAGCACCTAAAAGAACAGCCCCCTATTATACAATGACATGCTGCCAATCGGAGAGTATGGGGTAGCCAAACTGGGAATTAGATACAAAATACCTCCCCACGGGGCAGCCCTCCCCCTCCCACCTATTACTGTGCAATCAAGTGCAACAAGGCGAGAGTACGCTGCAGCATTCATACCTGACATTGGCATATGGAGTAATTAGATGATCTGGTCTATGGTGTCAGTATGAATTTATTGAATTAGTCAATTCAAGATCATACACTATAGAACCAATGACTGCATCCAGTCACATTTAATGCAGTCTTTTTTAATTAATAATGACATGTCAGGGCATTTGCTGCTTGTCTGTCTGTGTGTTGGGGGAGAGACTAGAGGTCTAATACACTGGGAGAATGCTCTCTCTCGCTCAGTCTGTTAAAGCCAGCTGAGGAGCCAGGCAGTAATGCAGTGGAGTGTTTTCAGACTGCAGTTCAGCCGCTCTGGCGTCCTCGCCCGCCCCGGCTCTGTGAAGCGAGGAAATCAGCCCAATTTGGGGAGTTAAGTCGTAGCCTGCCATTATAATAACGCGCCTGTCACCGCGAGAGGACGCACTGTCACAATTTTAAGGAAATGGGCGTCCCACAACCTGCCAGGTTGCCACTGGTTCCTCGTTATTGAGCAGGCTTCACTTGCTGTCTCTTTCTATTGATATATATTTTTAATGACAAGCCCGGAAATATTATTGTGGCCAGCAGGATTAATTGATTCAGATACTGCATTAAAAAGCAGTCTACTTTAGAATAGAAAATAATAAATATTTAAATAGATGTGTTGTTTTCAACGTTGTCTCAATGAGATGTGCATTTAAGATGTTCATATTTACATATTTAGTACAGTCTATATGTCCATATTTCGTTATAAAAAATGACTTTATTATGGGTTATAATTGAGTTATAATGCACAATGCATTGTGTATGATGGGCATGAAGGCGTTTGTGTACCGGTATTTGCTTTCAAGAAAAATAATCTGAATATGAAATTAAATGTATTTACTATTGGTGAGACTCTTGCAGGGTCTGTGAAAGAAAAATCCTTGCAGCAGTTCTTGGTCATCTCTCCTGGCCCACAATATTCAATTAGGGCGAGCAGGGCAGGCCCCTCCCCCACTGATGACACTGACAGACCCTCCTTAAGTTGCGTCGCGCCCCAGCTGTCTGCAAGCATTGAGCTGCCTGGCGCCATCCTGAAAGAATGCCTTCACTGTAAAAAAAAAAACAGAGAGAGCGAGAGAGAGAGAGACATACACACACTGGGACGGAGAGAGTTCAGAGAGAGCTAGAGAGAGTGGGTAAGAGAGCTAGAGAGAGAGAGAGAGAGAGAGGGGGAAGCGAAGTAAGCGGAGAGGGTTGCCGCTGCGCACAAACAGAGATTTGATCTGTGAGTTCGGTGCTAGTCAGTTTGCACTAAGCCACCTACTGCAAACAAGGCTGCGTCTAAACATATACCACTGCAACTTGTTGAATCGGCTTTATAATATAGAAACTTTGTCAGGGAAAAGTTGAGGAACTTTTGAGTGGGACTGGATACGACCTTGGACCTATTTATGACAACATTCAAGTGAAACATTATTTTTTGAATGTATGTTTTGAACAATTTTATTTGATTTATTATATGGGCAAATTCACATTAATGTGAATCCCTGCCAAATAATCACATTTGAATAGACTGAAAATAACAGCATAGGGGGAACAACGTCATTTTTAAATACATTTTTATTTTTCATCTCCAGGTGAACGAAGTTAACGAAGAAAACTGTGGATTAAACAAAGCAGGAATTCGGACAGATTTTTTTCTTACTTGACTTGAATCGGTTCACTCCGGTGTATAAGAACGTTTGCTAAAAAGCTATGGAAGTATCCGCTGACCAACCCCGATGGATGAGCCATCACCACCCATCGGTGCTAAACGAACAGCATCCCGGCTCGCACCACCCGGGCCTCGGCCACTCGTACATGGACCCCTCGCAGTATCCCCTCGCCGACGATGTGGATGTACTGTTTAATATCGACTCACAGGGCAACCACGTATCTCCATACTATGGGAACTCAGTCAGAGCCGTCCAGAGGTATCCACCTCCTCCACATAGTAAGTACTGCTTCATTACGCGTCGTTTTAGGCTACTATTGAATTAAGAGACATCGACCTCTTATTTCATTGTGGTGTGGTCAGTTTGAACTCAGATAGAGCTAACATAAGACTAATTCGTCTTCAGATGGTTGTGCATTTTAAAATGTCTGAACCGAAGTATTTGTCTAATAGGTTTAAGCCTCAGCGGATCCTGCTAATTAAAAAAATGCGAGGGCCATATGAAACCATGCAGTCCTCTGTTATGTGTGGCTTACCTCTCTGGTGGTGTGCCTTTGGTTTCATATGTTTCCCGTTGTGAGTATAGATCTGTGTTATAACAGTGAGTTAGACCACTCTGTTTCATTGTTCTACTTCTATGCTCAGTGCTATTTTAGCACAGCGACATCAGATATAAGAAGGGAAGGTGCTAAATAGCAGTCGAGCAATTTGAAATCAATGACAAATGTTTATATTAAATCAATTAACGTGAATTACAGATGAACAACACGCTACTATTGTCAAGTATGACATGTATTTTTGTATCATGGTTAATATCATTAAAATATGTTACCTAACGATTGAATGTGTAGACCTACAGAGAGAATTTGGAAAGGCCCCATGCGATATATTTGGTCATTTCAGACTATCATACTTCACCACACAACCGTGTACATTTCATGGCAGGTAAACTATGAGTTATCATTTAATTATAGATATTCTTGGAGGAAAAATAACTGCGGAAGAGCAATTGGTTTAATTTATTGACATGACTTCCTGAACGGAATAGTGAATCATGACCCGGTTTCTGTAGCTAAAACACCACTGTTCAAACCCTCTGCACTGACACTGGCGTGCTACTCTAACTGCTGCTCTGACACAGTCATACAGGCCCTGGGTTTCGGCTAGACCAACAAAAATACAGCAGGCTGGAGTCAAGAGGGGCAATTTGGGTCAGAGCATATGTTGTCAGGTGTGTAGGCCTGGTGTGCAGTTTAATCTTGTGTCCCCGAAGATTAAATCGCGAGTGAGGTTTTACTCAAATCGCGTATGTTTAAAAAAGAATGTTTTCCACGATCGGCTTTCTTAATGGAAATAATCAAAAGTCTAAGTCATTGTAGTTTCAGTTTATCCACTGGTAAAGCACATCTGAATTCACTCATATAAACAAGACCTTGTCATATTTATAATGTTTTGTTTCAATAGAACGTGTGACTAAACGTTTTTAATTGACAGTGACTGAGGTGCACCTTTAATTTGTCACGAAATTATATTATTGTGTAATTTTCATAGCAGGCCTAGACCTACATGGCGATGTCAAACTTAAACCAGCATACATGTGAGATATTGTTTAAAGTCAACAAAATGATCATAAGGGAAAGTGATCAAATCGTGAGAGTAGGCTAATTGAATGTAGGCTTATTGTAATTTTCTTCACCGAGAAAAATACTGACACCGTTCTATCATCCTATTTTCTATTACAGGTAGTCAGGTGTGTCGCCCCTCTCTACTGCACGGCTCTCTGCCGTGGCTGGACGGAAGCAAAGCGATGCAGCACCACAGCACTTCCCCATGGAACCTGAGTCCTTTCCAGAAGAGCTCACTGCACCACGGTTCCCCGGCAGGTCTCTCTGTCTACCCTTCGGCGTCCTCCTCCTCCCTGTCCGGGGGCCACTCCAGCCCGCACCTCTTCACCTTTCCCCCCACTCCTCCGAAAGACGTGTCCCCGGACCCAGGCATCTCCACTCCGGGCTCAAGCAGCAACAGTCGGCAACAGGAGGAGAAAGAGTGCATAAAGTACCAGGTGTCCCTGGCCGAGAGCATGAAACTGGAATCTCACAGCCGGAGCATGGCATCAATCGGAGCGCAATCCTCCGCACACCATCATCACCCCATCGCCACATACCCATCCTATGTCCCCGAATACGGCCCAGGCCTCTTCCCACCAAGTAGCCTGATAGGTGGGTCATCTTCTAGTTATGGTTCCAAAACAAGACCAAAAACGAGGTCATGTTCAGGTAGGCGTGCATTTTATTATATTACCATTTGATTTCACCTTAGAATATATGGCATTGATGACATCCAGGTGTAATCCCAATGTACCCGTTTCAGAATCAGGACCTATTTTCGTTCTTCACACAAAAAAACTCTTATTTGGGGATATTGGCATGCCATGTAGCTTTGAGTGACAGCCAAGGCCTTTCTCTAGCCCTTGCAGGACCATAGAAAGTCAAATGCGTCTCAAAGGGGCTCGTGCACAAGATTCGTTTGAGGGGAAAATACATTAGCAGTGCCAAGGAAAGCACTTGGCGGTAACAATAATGCAAATGAATAATAATAGCAATAACAACAACAACAATAATAATACATTCTAAATAATAATAAACAAATCTTGCATGGATAGTCCAGGTTTCTATCGCTACATCAATTTGACTGAGTAACACTTTTAATTGGGGACGTTATAACGTTTCTATATGTTATTAGGCTACACAAACATCTTTAATCGCATTCAATCAACACCCTTATTTGTTAGAACACATTGCTTTTAATAGAAAGCAAATTAAATCATTCAAAGTGCATTTGCCCACATGAGATTGAACGATTTTCCACTTTCCAAAGCAAAGGAAATGAGTCCTGTGAACGATTAAACAGCCTTAGTACCCTTAAATCAGATGAGTTCAGAATAGTTTTAAGCTGTGCCTGAACCAGATCTGTTTTCAGTTGTTCTATGTTTCACACAGGGAAAGAGAGAGAGGCTAAATCTGTGACCGCGGCCTCCATGCCGGAATGGCTGTCTCGCGCCAGTTTATATGTTTAAGATAATCCCATTACTGTCAGACTGGTGCACGCGACAGTTGTATTGTTTACGCAGAGCCAGTAATAACTTTGATAGAGTCCGGATGCGGGGCTGCATTGAGAGGGGGTAATCACGAATGAGCACTCTGCGTGGCAGAGGGGCACGACTGGCGAGGCGGAATGTTATCCAAGCAAGTGGGGGTAATTAAAATAAAAGGTTATTCAGGCTCTGCTAGAAACCAGTTAACTGTAATGAGATTAATATCAGTGCCACATAGCATTTGGAGAAATATAGAAAACAGTGGATTAGACGATGCATATCATCAGGCTTATTCAATGCTGAATAATATTCACTTATTACTACAAAATAATAAATCATTTTAATTTGTGGATTAAGTATGTGTGTGCTGTAATATGCGTAAAGATACATCCTCTAAAATGAATCTTAAAGAGGTTATCTATTAATGAGGTCATATAATAGAATGTGTCTACATTGCAAATGTATAGTTGAAAATAAGTATTGGAGAAAGGTCGACTCTGTGGTCTTCTAAACATAAACCCCGGAACACGCCTTGCGCAATTCAAAATCCTGTAGTAGCCTATTTCTCAGAGCCCTATTGTGGAGTGGGTACATTTGTTTAGCTGCGTTAGCCAGGCTCCACTATAAAACCACTATTGATTCACAACGTCCTCGGTGTCTGCTGAGGTATATGGAATGTCTATCACATCTAACAAGGCAGAACCAGAAGTGACGCATATAAGTCTCTGAAGAAGTGGAGCGATTTTTGCAGTCGAACGGGGAAGTGCGGGTGAGGAGAGGCACACAGGCACGGCACAGCGCAAGGCCTCCTCTCTATACGCGTCTATGCTTTCAAATAATCCTGCCGTGCAGCTCGGTTGTTTCAGTTTCAGTGGCGAGGCCACATATGCCTGGGGATCAGGAGACCCCCTTAATGAAACTGTTAACGCGCCTCTCACCTGTCGGTGTCACTAGAGAAGTGCCAGTCAAACCCAAATGCTGGTTTGGAAAGACAGTGGTCATTCCAATCAAATAAACAGGCCTACATATGAATGAATTCGCCTGTTTTACAATAACATATAATTATTAATATACACCACTGTGAAATGAGAGGTTGTGTGTGTGGGAGAAAGAAGAGGGCACATTTGAATAACAAAAACATGATTGAGTCCATAGATTATGCACGCCCTTTTCTAAAGATAGGTTTGTATTCAGTTTGTATTAATATATTATGTATTTGATGAAATGATGTGTGACCTCACTGTGACAGTAATCGACCATAATAGACCTGCTTTATTCAATGATAGTCAGATGTTTGTATGATGTCAGACGTATTGTATGAGGTCATTTTGGAAACACTATGAATTGGAAAAGGCCTACTAACTCCATGGTCAAATGTTGATATCTGTTGTAGCCTAACAGAGGCTGGGCTTTTTTGCACTTCGAATATTCAATGCATTGTTATAGGCCCACTGTATTATTATTACTATTATTAATAGTACTAGTAGTAGCAGTAGTAGTAGTAGTAGTATGTTTACTGGTATACTTGGTATACTTTGTATTATTATTATTGTGTCCTATGAATGTTATGCTACTATTATAATTCATTATTTTGTGTGATGACATTTTCTACGATGTTTATAACAGCCTTTCTCCCTCTTGACCTGAGGGATCAAGTGTTTCAGATGTGAGATGCTATGTTTAGTTTAAAAGGGGCGAACTGATCTCGGCGCTCTCTCCATGTTGTGTATCGTTTCTGCTTTCAGAAGGTAGAGAGTGCGTTAACTGTGGAGCTACGTCGACCCCGCTCTGGAGGCGGGATGGCACTGGTCACTATTTGTGTAACGCCTGCGGACTCTATCACAAGATGAACGGGCAGAATCGGCCCCTCATCAAACCCAAGCGACGACTGGTATGTCCCTGCCACTTTGTATTGATGACACTTCCGTCTTTCTCTCTTTCTCTACCCAGGAAGAAGTGTTAGCTGCAGGAAATTGACTCGCCAAGTGCAGGTCTCGAATTCTTTTAGATATACAGTAATAGCAAACTGCAGATTTATTATTACTATTGTTTTGCATTTTTTTAAAATGATTTGCTTCATCAATTATTATTTTTCCCGCTTCAATTGCCCTACTGTTTGATATTTCTTAGAGGGACAAACATAGGAGAAAATATATTCCTCGTATTCTGCATTGAGGCAAATCGAAAATATTCCATCAAAGTCCTCACTGCCCGCATAGAAATAATATCTGCAGTTGACATACTGTAAATTGCATACATAGAATTGGACGTTTCTATGGTTTAGATGAGAGATATGGGCTACCATGCACCCTGCAGTATTTGGAGAGGAACCCCCTGAACTTTTGAACACCAGAAAGCTATAGAGCTCTATAGAGCAGTTCCCCTATCTCCCTGCATGGTTAGATAAAAGCGAACACTTTCTAGGCAGGGGACGCCTCGCGTGGACTGCTCGTTTAGCAGCCTGCCAGCTTCTGCTCTAGCCTATATCCCCCTTCTCTCTCTAATGTGAAAACCCGACTTCCCAGGAAAAAGCTGCCGGATATCTGAGCAGCGCAGATAAGTCGCTTTTAACAACATAGCCCGCTTCCCCAGTCTAAACATGAAGGGGACCGGGGACCGAATCAGCGCAAGGAGCGGCCCAGGGCACGCAGGAGTCACGACTCAAGATTGTTCTTCTCAGAACTCAGGGAATCTCTGCAGAATGTTCAAATACTGAGGGAAAATAGTAAGAAAATGAAAAGAGAAAAGAGAGAGGGAAGTCTGAAGAAGAAGTCTGTGAGGAGATGGATACAGTGAGCTCCATTTTCTAGTACACAAGCAGTTTATTTTCGCGTTAATGGAACTCAAGATTGGTGTGTAAAGCAATTACATTATTTAAGTCACGCATGAACATGGGTTATTAGACCACCAGATGTAGATAATTGGAAATCACTCCGAAAGATAGTGTAGTGCCTTTTGTTTAGCCCATTCGGTGTTAACGGGTACTGTGTCCTATTCGGCCATCTCGTCTATCGATTGGTTTTATAGATTATAACATCAATGTCAGGCCGGTCAGCTAACTGGCGTCTGAGGCAGGCATTTCAACCCATGAGAATGTAGAGTCCTCTCCCCATGCAAGTCGAAACGTATCTCTAATGTAAATCAGGGCATTATCCCGTCCCAATTTTGAAAAACAATTTTCTGTAATTGGCTAATAGGCAATGTGGTCGGTATGGCGATATTCAAGCTTATATTGCGATATATCAAGTTTACCATCTTCATCCACAAGCATATAATTTTGTCCATTTTATTCATTAGCCATGTCAAATTGTGAATCCCCCTTGACAGCTCAACATGATTGGCTATGTAAAAACAACAGAATAATGATTATTTGATCTTGCTATGCACACATTGATGATTTAACATATATTTTCCTCCCATTGGAGGCTGGAGATTTGTTTTAAAAATACATAATTCTGTCCGCCATCATGCTCTCACCGTAAAACGAATTGTAGTTTATTTGTATAAACTGTTGAGTTTCATATTTAAACAGAAGGAGCAGACACTATCTTGCTGTTACTTAAGCACTTAGTCGCTTTAACGGGGAAATGTAATCAGATTTAATTAGGTCCCATTTCATGCCACTGCTTTTATGTCATCTGTAAATATTTACTCTTGAGATGCGCATGTGCGCATGATGCTATTTTTAGTCTCGAGTCAAAGTAGCGCTGTTTTGGAATGTTGTCTTTATTTTAAAACTAGTTGCAGAAAGTTGATAGACAGAACTTTGCAGAAAGCTATATGTTAGTAATGTATTATAATAGCATTATAAATGCAACATTTGGTTTGATAACCTAGGAAAAGGCCTTATGACTGATATGCATTTTTTAAAATCTCCTTTTCACCAGTCTGCAGCAAGACGGGCAGGAACATCATGTGCAAACTGTCAAACGAGCACGACAACACTGTGGCGGAGAAACGCAAACGGGGACCCCGTGTGTAACGCTTGCGGTCTATACTACAAACTGCACAATGTAAGCAAAACAACAGCCTTTACATTATAGTAAGATATCTACTAACTTATCTAAGCATGTGTCGTCTTTCATATCCTTTCTTTTCTTCCTCATTTTTCTTTCTTTTCATTTATTCTCTCCTCCCTTTTTTCTGTACATTCAAAGCTTATTTGTAATTTCTCTAGTTCTTGAAATATTTATCGCAGTCGTCCCTATCGAGAATTGTGGGGGCACAAGCGATAAGAAATATAATTCATATGATTTATTCGCAGTAAGTCACATGTACGAATATATGACTATATGAGAGAGACGAATTAAGCCGCGTGCTTACAGCTTGGCTTTTGAATATTAAGAGCTTAATTAAAATTCGATTAATTTTCAGACCGATCTTATTTCAGGCCTTTTGGTTACATCCGCGCCAGGGACTTGGAGTCCCCCTCTGACCACCAATCCGCCTGATTCGTTTTGGGGCGTGCTGGTTACTGTCTCATCACATAATTTCACTTCCTCAATCTGAGGACCCCCAGGACCAGTTATCTCTCTCTCTCTCTCTCTCTCTCTCTCTCTCTCTCTCTCTCTCTCTCTCTCTCTCTCTCTCTCTCTCTCTCTCTCTCTCTCTCTCTCTCTCTCTCTCTCTCTCTCTCTCTCTCTCTCTCTCTCTCTCTCTCTCTCTCTCTCTCTCTCTCTCTCTCTCTCTCTCTCTCTCACACACACACACACACACACACACACACACACACACACACACACACACACACACACACACACACACACACACACACACACACACACACACACACACACACACACACACACACACACACACACACACACACACACACACACACTGCAGCAAGACGAAGATCTGCCGCGTAATTTAACTAGCTGAACATAATAATATTATTATTGTGAAACTTTACTTATAGCCTATTCAACCTTCACATGAGAGAGCTTGCCCCACAAAAACCCTCCAGAGTTTGTCTGATAGGGTATCCCTTATCCTCGCGCTAAGGGTGTAGCGCTAAGGGTGTAGCGCTAAGGGTGTATAAATGCCTATCCTACTACACTCGCTTGTCACTCAAGTGCTCCCTATGAAATATTTTCCCTATGTTGGTTTTGGTAGATTCTATAAAACTGAAGAAAACAATTTTTACTCAGGTTGTCAGGGAGAATAATAATAATTCCCAGTTACATATTATCTTTTGAAATGAATTAATTAATTGCAACATTTGTTTGTTTTGGTTAATTCAGATTTCTGTTGGGGGACTACTCACTTTGAAACAAATTCCACATTTTACATGGAACATTATATGAAGCCTCTCTCCCCTCGTGCTCAATGACTCCTAACCTGCACAGTGGCCACGGTGGCTGCAGGTGACAGCAACCTAACGCTAACCTCAGAGACCTTGATGGTCTTTCCAGTTTGATAAGCCTGTAGGCTACAGTAAACGTGTATGGACATATTTATTGGATTCTTGTGAATTGTTTTTGTTGCCACAAAGATGTGACAGACAGTGTTGACACCCAAATCAGTTTTTCCCCTCCTTGACAATGTGAATCAATGTTCCTCAACGTTCACTGATGTGTGAGTCAGGATGTTTGCAGTGTGGTCAATCTCAGACCATTGCATAAGGTTTGTGGTTGTTTTCAGGTTACTATAGGTATGGGGAGAGGATATGAGGTTATGTATTGAATGCTCTGTGGTGGTCACTGAGTAAAGCTCTGAGTGTGTTGTGTTTTGTTTGATGCAATGGGGCGGAAGCCCGAAAGGCCCAGGCTTCCTATGTGAGATGCATGGCATACATTTGAGCATCAAAGAGCATAGCCTGCCTGGCCAGCTTTAGTTGGGTGGGCTGCATTTCAACGCCTAGCTAGCAGCTAGAAACACAAAGAAGCCCTTCGCTTTTCCCCGACGTCGTGTAGAGACAGTGAAACCACATCACTCAGGCGCCGTAGCTCTTTGCCCTTTGCTAATCATCTGGGCCACTCTGTCCTCAAATATAGTCAGCGAAAAATGCCATTAACGTCTCAGAGAAAGTGGCAGAAGTGAGGCGGTGTGATCCCTGTTCCCATTTCTCGGGGAAGCCGTCCTAAAGATCAGGGAGGCAGCTGGCCTCATCCACCTCTCCTTCATAATCCTGCCCTGAGCTGGAATTCCATCATCCGGCTCTCATTCCCAGCTAAAACCTGTGCAGGAATATGGCAGCTCGGGCCATTTTGGCCAGCAGATGCCCATGCAGAAGGCTGCGATGGAGGGTTGAGGGGCGGACTTGGCCGGCGACGATAGTCGTCATGGCCATGTGTCTCATTGGTTGGCTGGTTAGGACGGTGGCTGCCAGGCTCTATTTCTATTTCTCTCTCTCTCTCTCTCTCTCTCTCTCTCTCTCTCTCTCTCTCTCTCTCTCTCTCTCTCTCTCTCTCTCTCTCTCTCTCTCTCTCTCTCTCTCTCTCTCTCTTTCTCTCTTTCTTTCTCTCTCTCTCTCTCTCTCTCTCTCTCTCTCTCTCTCTCTCTCTCTCTCTCTCTCTCTCTCTCTCTCTCTCTCTCTCTCTCTCTCTCTCTCTCTCTCTCTCTCTCTCTCTCTCTCTCTCTCTCTCTCTCTCTCTCTCTCTCTCTCTCTCTCTCTCTCTCTCTCTCTCTCTCTCTCTCTCTCTCTCTCTCTCTCTCTCTCTCTCTCTCTCTCTCTCTCTCTCTCTCTCTCTCTCTCACCCTTTCACTCGTTCCATCTATCTAACTCTCTCTATGTCTTTCCCTCTGTCTCCCTCTCCCTGGCATGGCAGTAGCCTAAGATCCAGCCCAGCTTAAGGGAATCAGCATTTAAATCCAGCCAAAAGTGGACTCACCCTGACACACACACACACACACACACACACACACACACACACACACACACACACACACACACACACACACACACACACACACACACACACACACACACACACACACACACACACACACACACACACACACACACACACACACACACACACACACACACACACACACACACTACTCCCCCCCCCCGCTAACAATGGGACAGACACATTTATTCTATAATGGGCCTCCATTACATATCACAGTGTCCCCCAAACCCTGAGCTCGATCTCTTTTGAAATTAGAAACCTATTTGTGTCGCCCCTCTCCAATTTTATTTGTTTTGTTTTTTGTTTGTTGGTCCAAACGCATTGACACAATTCGAATGTGATTTCCAAGATACGAGTGATAAACCGAACTCAATGCTTGGATTTGTATTTACTTTCTTTGTTTGTCAGCGTTTTTTCATCAAAGTCCATCAAAAAGCACGAATGCTGCTCTTTGATATTTCAGCTCAGTTCTACACTGACTCACATTCCTATTTCTGCTCCTTCAACTAAGTAACTCCTTAACGTCACTTACCTATGAAATATGAATATTGAATAACTTGCTTGTTTTAACCCTGGTGCATTAACCCCATGTCCCCCAGATCAACCGACCTCTCACCATGAAGAAGGAGGGCATTCAGACCAGGAACAGGAAGATGTCCAGCAAGTCGAAGAAGAGCAAAAAGTCCCACGACAGCATGGACGACTTCTCCAAGAGCCTGATGGAGAAGAGCAGCTCGTTCAGCCCCGCCGCTCTGTCCCGCCACATGTCCTCCTTCCCCCCCTTCTCACACTCCGGCCACATGCTGTCCACCCCCACGCCCATGCACCCCTCCTCCTTCGCCCCTCACCCCCACTCCAGTATGGTCTCTGCCATGGGCTAGAAGAGCCCAACGGTACCACCCACCTCCCAAAACCCCTCAATCAACAACTACCCCCCCACCATCCTCTTACCCCCAGTTCTCTTCGCTTACCTGAATCCCAAGCTGAAAGACAACCAAACTGCTCCCTGCTACCCATAACCAACCGCTCTGCTCCATCACCAAGCCTCCTATGATCTGACCTCGGTGTGAGGGAGACAGGCTTTATGGGTCCTTGCATTTGTTCAGTTGTCTCTTTTTTAATCTTTATCAAGTGTATCTACTGGGATCCTCAAAGCCTGGCAGACTGACTCACTGACTGTGGTTTTCCGACTCCTGGGAAGACCGTTGTTGTTCTCCGGCCTGGGAGAAAAAAATCCTGAAGCTTCACCCACTCACTGACTGTATCCTCCCAGCTGATAACCCCCAATCCGGAATTCCATTTGTGTGCAAAAATGCAATTTTTCATGGAAAAGCAAAGATGATAAACAAACCTACCCACCCTACTTCACACACCTGTATGACAGCCCCCCCCCTACCCCTGAGCCGTGAGAAGACGAGAGGAGATGAACTTTGAATATATTTGTACAAATTGTATGAAATACAGTACATTTAATGAAGACTTTTTAATTAAGTAAAATGCCCCTGGGCAGCTAACGACAGAAGGGTACGAGTCAAGGCAAGAAGAGACACTGCCGCTGGAGAGTAGAGGAAGAGAGGACGCCTCTGCTTCCTGGAGAGTAGAGGAAGAGAGGACGCCTCTGCTTCCTGGAGAGAGGGATGAGAGGGAGGAGAGGAAAGGACAGAGAAAAGGACAGGCCTTCACTTTCGCCTGCTGGAAAACATGTTTGACGCATTAAGCTTCTAGAGAGTCTATTGTTCTGACTGCAGGCGTCTCTTTTTTGGATGTGCTATAGGTCTCGGGCTGTTGGTTTGTGTTCACATGCTAGCACATACACACACATATTCACATGTCATACTTTCACATACACACACAAACACACACTGCCACATTGGATCACCTGAAAGACTTTCTTCCGGCCCACAGATTATATGCATTGTGAAAAAAGTTCCTGTATTTGTTATTTGTATGTATAATTCAGAGTACCAAAAATACGAAAGAAACAAAGATGTAGAATTATTTCTTTATGTTATGCAGACTGAATGGTTGTAAAAGTTGAATAATAATCACTAGTGTAAAAAATGACTGCTTTTTTGTTTCGTAATTATTTTTCTTTGAAAAGAATAAACTAGTTTAATCTCTGTTGACATGTTAGCCTGTGGTTGCGATACTTATTTTGTTCTCTGGTGCGATGTTATCGTGTGATGTTTGACACATCGTCACCCCACCCAGACCTTGTCTGCAACACCCCCGGCCATTTTTACCCAGCATTCACAGCAGCAACTGACAGCTCTTGTGGTGAAGGACAAACAGGAAGTGCAGAAATAAACAGTGACACTGTGGCTGTAGGAGGGCTCACATGCCGTTTTATGGCTAGACAGGCAGGCTAACTCTCACAGTCATTCTCACCATCACAACTGACCTGCACTTTAAATCGGGTCATAATGGAACAGAAAGCTTGGCAGAAATTCTCCTGTAGGTATCCGCTCGTTATTAGGAATTAGTCATGTTTCTGGAGAGAGCATGTGAAGTTAGAATGTGCCTTCAGAATTCCACAGTTCTACAGTATGGAGCTGATTGGTGAGGGTGATTAGTGGTCTCAGACAATTTAGGGAATTCATTTAAATCATTGAATATCCAATCTGGGGAATTCAGATCCTCATGTAGAATAAGAATTCTCAAATTCTTACATGACACATTTGTAGTTTCTTAGCGCCCATGTCCTTTTATGGAAGTCGACTACATGATGTCAATATTACCAGACACAGCCATGATACAGCAATAGAAAACACATCAATCACAGAGACTTAAACAATACATTTGGTGGGAACAACTATTTCAGTACATTTTATCATCAACACACCAAACCCATGTGTAGCCTACACAGCAACATCAGTCAGATGTTATTTTGTCACAAGCAATTCCGCTAGTCCGCCGCATACCTGTAGGTGCTGAAGAGCAATAAATAATTTCCTCCCTTTCTTTTGAAAACGATGACTGTTTTTGAATTGGAATTTTGAAGAGGAACTCAGCGTCGGTTTCGAACGCAGAATTGACCGCATTGTGGCTGAAGTTCCTCTACATCCCCCTCCTTCCCCATCAAGTGTAAAGCATATTCAAATACACATATTAATATACTGTACATACAGTGCCTTATGGGGAAAAAGAAGACTACATTGATTGACAAACAAGGAATTGAGAGTGCATGAACCATGGTAAGAAGAAGCCATCATCTCAACAGTGTTATTAGTAGCTGCTACTGTATTGACTTTAATCCCACTGTACTCTGCCAGAGGGAACGAGAGCTATGTGATTGAGGAACAAGGATGTTATAGTATCGGTTTAGGTACATTGAATATCCAGAGCAAAAACATGCCCTTATTCTTAAATAGGGTTAATGGCCTTCAAAATCATTATTTTCTTTATTTAAAAAAGTATGAAAATCATATGATTTCTATTGAAGAGGGCATTGGGTTCGATTTGAAGTTCAACGTAATTCAAACAGCACACCATCTGTTCCGTGTTTGACCTTTTAAGACAGGATTTAGCATCCTTCCAGCCAAGCTTGCTAGCATTATACTCACCCAACTGGATTCCACTTACCACTATCTAATACTGAGTACTGTAGTCCTCGGTCACTGTCAAAATGTTCAAATAGTAATGATATATTGTAAGTCACACATAAACATTTTTTTCTGACTTGGAAGTCAAACCAAATAGCATCAATGGGATCATCTAGAGGTAGATCCTCTCCCTGGATCAACTCATTCGTAAAAACAGACATGTTATGCAAACAGACATACGCAGTGGCAATTCAGAGAATACAAACACACGTTCCAGTCTTTAGTCCAGCTCCACACCCTGTACTGACCTTTTCTTTGACTACATTTCAACGAGGTCAAACAGAAGTCTACCAGTCATTGGCCACAATTTGTTTCTGAGCCACTGTGTCCAATCAGGAGATTTGCTCCTGTGTTTTAACAGCGAAATTGAAGGAGGGAATGTAGGATGAGGATGGGAATTGTGTGTGTGTGTTTCTGTGTGTGTATGTGTGTATTAATAAGGGGATTGAGGTGAACCCTTGGCCTGTGGCGGGACCCCATGTACCCTGGCCAACCTTTCACCTTGGCGCCGTGCTATGAGTGTCTGCCAAGGGTGACTGAAAGTCCACTGACAGACACAGGGTAGTAATATAAACAGATTTACTCCCACCCCTCTCTTTCCTATCCTCCACTCTATCACATGATGGTTCTTCTGTCTTATAGGCCACAACTCTCCTTTTCCTCCCTCATTTATTTTCCTCCTCTAGCACTCTCTTATTACTCCCTTTATCTCTCTTCATCTTTCCTACTCATCTCTCTCTCTCTCTCTCTCTCTCTCTCTCTCTCTCTCTCTCTCTCTCTCTCTCTCTCTCTCTCTCTCTCTCTCTCTCTCTCTCTCTCTCTCTCTCTCTCTCTCTCTCTCTCTCTCTCTCTCTCTCTCTCTCTCTTTCTTTCTCTCTCTCTCTCTCTCTCTCTCTCTCTCTCTCTCTCTCTCTCTCTCTCTCTCTCTCTCTCTCTCTCTCTCTCTCTCGCCCCCCCCCTCTCTCTCTCTCTCTCTCTCTCTCTCTCTCTCTCTCTCTCTCTCTCTCTCTCTCTCTCTCTCGCCCTCCCTCCCTCTCCCCCCCCCTCTCTCTCTCTCTCTCTCTCTCTCTCTCTCTCTCTCTCTCTCTCTCTCTCTCTCTCTCTCTCTCTCTCTCTCTCTCTCTCTCTCTCTCCCTCTTTCTCTCTCCCTCTCTCTCTGTGCAGTTAGGGATGACTTTCCGGTAGATTAGGTACAGAGGCAGATGTGTCGTGGCAGGTGTTGATGTTCACTAATGAGCTCCTCTTAGGGATGAATCTGACATATGTTGTGCCCCTTGCCATGCTCCAGTGCTCTCCATCCAGGTGTGACCATCTATGGGGTACGCAGAGGGTGAACCGGGGTCCACTGGAAGTCAGAGGAAGCTCTGGGTGAGGTGTGTGTGTGTACTGAGTGAATGACTGAGTGAGTTAGTGTGTGTGTGTTTGTGTGTGTGGGTATTGAGTGACATTATATTTACACTAGTTGGTGTTAGTGGTTCTAAACCTCTCTCTCATATTTTTGTACTGTGTATATTGTGGTATAACCTGTTTTCAGTATAGGGGTTTTCTTTAGCAGTTTCAAATCATACAGTTGGCATGTTTTGTCTTTTATAGCCTACCGGCTTTTTGTTTAGCCAAATGGCATGTGGTCTTGCAGTTATGCTATTGGTGTTTCAGCTGTTTTTCCACCAGGGCAAACCTTTTGCATCATTCTTAATTTGACTCCATAATCACAGGACTTTGGTGGCACCTTATTTGGGGAGGACGAGCTCGTGGTAATGGCCGGAGCCGAACAAGTGAAATGGTATCAAATACATCAGACACATGGTTCCCAGGTGTCTGATGCCATTCCATTCGCTCCGTTACGGCCATTATCATGAGCCATCCTCCCCTCAGCAGCCTCCAGTGCTCCATTATAGGCTTGATATTTCGTTTTTAACCTATTATTGCTCGATGCATGCTGTTTACCTGAACCTATGGGTGTGTCAACCTGTTACACACTGCATTTATCCATGTGCAATACTATTCATGTGTACTTTTGAATTCTCAGTCAAACTTTTCCTGAATTGGCTAGATTTAAAAAAAAACAATGGTGAGAGAATGTAACTTGTCTCACGGTAGGAAGGCACTGGATATTCTTTCAGCTGATGTTCGGTGTTTTACTTAATACAAGGTGCTCAGAGTTCAGCAGCCGACAGAAAAGCTAGTATAAACTACCTAGCAAACACTTCACAGTGTAGTGCAATACAGCTCCAGCTGCTCTTAAGAATGCCTCACAACAACAATCTTGTGTACTAATGGCTGACAGACAGGCAGGTAAGTAGCAGTCTACCCCATTCCTGTAGTTCTGAAGGTCTGAAACATACTACCAGTTGGTAGTCTTCTACTCTCATTAGACAGATCTGGGTACCCAGTCTTTGTAAGCTCCTCCCGAGTAGCCCCCCGGGTCATACCTGGACTGGGTCGTAGCAACTCTTTTTTTCAAGAGAGGGAGAAACTGTGCCAACATTGGCGCCCTATAAATGAGGTATGGATTGGCAACCAATCAAGGCTCGCCCCCTCCCCTCCCCCTAGCACCAGGAAGCGCACCATCATTTCCCACCGTCTTTCAAAGTGTGTTGCATTATGGGGATGACAAGTGTCTGACTTGTGCCTACATGTCAACTGCATGAACTTTACAACGACCACGTGATCAAAGGTCATGAAGTTTCTACTGCAGTCAACTTTTCTGCAGTTGCTCCTCACCAGGTGCAACTTGCAGCCATTGCCTGCATTGTCGAATATACCATGGATATGTACAAATTAATGTGATATTTGAGGCTCCCCAATTTATAGTACAGTGTACACACATATACTTACAGGGTGTGAGTGTGTGATATGGGGGTTGGAGATACGTTTATTACTGTTATAAACAACACAACACTGCCATGTTACACTGAGCCTTGCTGTTGGAAAACCACATGAATGTGCAACTTTCAGCGGCAGCAGATGCACCTCCCCCGACATCACTCCTCGACCTTCGTCAGCAGTCGGTTGTTTCAGCCTCACTACTTAAACAAGCTCAATTTTTGAACGAGCTGGCAATTAACATTCCTAAAGTGAGTAATAAACTATTAGCTGCACCCATAGCTGTATGGATCTGTGCAAAACCGCTACAGTCGGTGTTTCTTTTTTTATTTGAAGGATTGAAGATAACGTTTTCGAAAGCCATATCGCAAGCGAAGGTTATTGAAGTTTCGAAACCTTTAAAACACAGCACAGGGATTGTAGTTCACATGATGCAGTCGTGGGCGAAGTTATTGACCGAGAACTGTAGGGAGAAGACAGAATGGCACCTTGAGTTTTCGGGAGCTGGTTCCATGCACGTGCACGGCCGGTGTAAAAGGCACAAAAGGCCTCAGCTGGCTGGCTTTTCCTGCGATTGAACTGCATATTTCAGCACATTTGAGGTCAATTGAATTAATTCAAATACAGAGTTAAGAAATTATAGTATAACAGCGTAGATGTTGTATAGTTGCTGAATTATCTACTACCAGATGAAAGTAAACAAATAGTTTTCCTATACATCAATCTAGTTTAGGCCATGCCCATGAACATGGATGTAGGCCTAAAGGCTAGCTGTAGGCCTATGAAAGCCATACAATAACACGTTTTTTGTTGATGCCAGCAGTAGATGGTAGATATGCAGATATTGGAATTGTGTTACTGCTATGTAGACCTATTCTGTTCTGTAATATCAAGTGCCACTGCCAACCCTGAAATTCCTATGGGAACCAAGTTATTCAATAGGCTACATTGAGTCAGGTACTGTTTTTGATGGTTCCTCACATCATACCGTTGTGTTGCCCACATCACCAAGGCATGACCTCAGGGAAAACCTAAAGGCTTTGGTTTAAAAATGTTTCTTCACCCCATCACACTGGCATCAGTTCAACCATGTCACCTCCCGATCACTCCAACGGAATGTGATTTATGAATAGCGAAGAAAACATGCGTGAGGATACTTGTTTGTAACAAACTGATAATGCAGGTGGCAGTGAGTTCACATGTCTTGTAAAGATTGTTCGAGGTAGCCCCTCCAAAACGATTGTTTTCACTCTAGCCAAGACATGTGATGACTGCATGTCTTACTGTGGGAGTTCTCTCACTCCTACAAGCTTTGTTCAAGTCCCCCTCACTGCTTTGTAAAGGGCTGCCATGTGCTTCATTGTCTTCTTAACAATCGTAAATTTGAACCATAATCTCCCGTCACAACATTGCATATAAAAGATAATTATCTCCTTTTGTGAGGTGCCTTCAGGCTCCCTTGGCCGGCCTAGCAGACAACATGCCCAAACCCTCATCATCCCACACACAACTGATGACTGCAGTGAGTCAGCTTGCCTGCTCGATGAGAGAAACGCCAACCTACCTAAGTAAAAAGCTCTAGATGTTGGTGTGTGTAAGGGTGTGTGTGTGTGTGTGGGTGTGTGTGTGAGGCTATGTGTGTACGTGTGGGTGTGTGTGCAAGGCAGTGGAGGCTGGTGACGTAAAAAAACAGAGGAAGATGGCAGACCCACGGTACAACCGCGGAACGCACGGAGACAACAAAGCGTGTTTCAAATATTATTTCAACCTAAAGCGTTTAATAAAGACATTTATAGTACAATATTATGGGGAATGGGAAGGAGAGGGCTACTTCCACCGTGTTGGAAAGAGATCACAGCAGGGATTGAATGAGGGTATGAGGCATGAGTTGAGGTGTTCAGAGGCTTGACCAGTGCAGGACAGGATTTGACTGGGAAGACAAAAAAACAATAACACAACACACCACACAGTTAAACAAAAGAGCTAACAATGAGTTAGTCCAAGCAAGGAGTACAATTATTGATGTGTGTTTGTGTATGTGATTGACTTTACATACAGTAATGAGAGAAAATGGACAGGGGAACTCAGTGCTTGGAGAGGAAACATTCAATGTGCCAGTGGATGAGCGGACACACGAGACATGGCTTCGGTTCATGTCATGAGAGAGTTGACAATGGTAGTGGAGGGGAGTGGTCATCACCTCTTAATCTGGGAACAGGAGGACCCTAGCTGTGAATACAAATAGCAGATACATTCCATCACAGCTGCGCCACCGTAGGTTTGAGCAACGAGTTTCTCTATGAAGTCAAACACAGACGGAGTGTCTCGCCCACTTGACACATCAAGGTAGCCCAAGAAACGTTCCTGAAGAAAGCCCTGATGATCTACATACCTGACGATAACTGACAACTGCAAGCAGAATGTCGGCACCTTAGGACCTGGAGTTTTTCCTTATATGTTAACCTAACTAGGAAAACTCTGGACCCTATAAGGTATGATGAAACCCCTGTCAACCTGCAGCTAACTTATATTTATTCATATAAATTATATTTAGACTGGATTAGGAGAGGGATTTCCTCTACCCAGAAACATAGACAACAGAACTCACAGAGCTGAGCTTGCTTTATGCATGTTTGCGTCATGCAGGCCTATGCAACTGTAGGCCTTACAAAACATTTACTCACATCTGTCATCACTATTATGTTGACTGATTAATTCCGGTGAATCATTTTGGATTAAAAACGTGTAGCCAGCCCCATTTTGAATATAGACTAAATTTGATCACATTCACATTTTCTGCTGATACATACATGGACTATAAATACATGACAATAACAATTAGTTTACCCTGAGTAGATGGACAGGGCGCACAGGATGTAACCTTATGAGGCTGTTATTATTAGTAGCCTACAGTTGATCAGATTGAAAAAATAGTCTCATTTTCATCCCATACAGCATGTCAGATTTCTATTGTTTAGGTGTGTTTTTGCTTGGGTCTGTCCGGAGTGATTGTGTGTTGTCATCTTTGCTAAATAAATACCGGAGGAAAGTGGAAAGCCTCCTTGAGCGCACGCAAAAAAAAAATGCGCTGCGTCAACCTCTCTCTTTAATCTAAATTTGAATGGATGATACGATGGAATCTATCAAATCATTCGGAAAAGACAGTTGAAAGTTCGATATGTGGGTATTTATATGCTCCCTGCTTTTGTTTTGCTGTTTAGCTGAACGATCAATGTTTTTCAGGTCACTGTACCCACCTTTCGACCAAGGCTCAGGCTTTCCAAAAAACGGGCAAGGCCAGCAATATTTGATTTTATTTAACCAGGCATGTTAGTTAAGATCAAATTCTTATTTCCAATAACAGCCTTCCTGGGGAACAGTGGGTTAACTGCCTTGTTCAGGGGCAGAATGACAGATTCTTACCTTGTTGGGTCAGGGATTCAATCCAGCAACCTTTCGTTTACTGGCCCAATTCTCTAAACACTAGGCTACCTTTTGCCCCAAATACAGGCAGCTTGATGAAAGGCTCCCTGTGAACCAGCTATACTTTTGATACCAATTGGCATTGAATACCCTCACCTTTTCATCCTTCTTCATGAAACTGATCTCAGGCAGAGGTCGACCCTCTGTTTAAATTCGTACCTTTTCCGTGTACCCCAGAGGATGAAAGGGGTTCTTCAACAAAAATCAACAACATTTCCGGCAGCGTTGGCCATTCTACCATTCTGGTGGAGAAAACTGCACACTCACGCTGGTAGCTAGCTTACTACTGAAGTTAGCAGGGCTAACTGTTAACATTTTTTAATAAATTGCACTAACTGGACACAAAAATAAAGTTCTAAAACCAAGAAAACAATTGATAATATGTCTTTTCCGACTCCTGTAATTTGAAAAAACTAATTTGAATTGAAAAATATATATGCTCAACTATCACTCTTAATCTCTATCCAAAAATGTCAGCAAGCTTCTCAACACATAGAACCCCCACAGTGTTCTGTGACACAATCCCAATACAACACACTAGGTTCATTCTCTGATCCTAATTCTATGATTGGATGGACCACATGTCAGTTCATACTGCAAAAGCTTTGATTGGTTGGAGGACGTCCTCTAGAAGTTGTCATAATTACCATGTATGTCTATGAAAGGGGGTGAGGCCTACAAACCTCCTAGGTTTTGTATTGAGGTCAATGTAACCAGAGGAGGACAGAAGCTAGCCCAGGCTGTTGAAGTTGAGACCTGGCTGTAGACTAGGGTTGAAGATGGAGGAGCAGCAGCCCCACATGTGAGTGACAGACAGAGAGAGAGAGAGAGAGAGAGAGAGAGAGAGAGAGAGAGAGAGAGAGAGAGAGAGAGAGAGAGAGAGAGAGAGAGAGCGTAGCTTGAGGGGAACGGCGTCTTGTGGAACACTGGAGGTGGCATCGTGTTAAAGTTCACAAGTTCACCTGGTGAGCACCTAAGAGGAATGCACCCTGGTCTTTGACAGGTGTGCTAGGGGGAGTGAGTGACGACTGGAGAGGTGAGGGGAGGAAAAACAGAATGTGGGTTGAGGTGAGATGTGTCTAACTTCCTCCAGTGCTCTCTCTCTCTCTCTCTCTCTCTCTCTCTCTCTCTCTCTCTCTCTCTCTCTCTCTCTCTCTCTCTCTCTCTCTCTCTCTCTCTCTCTCTTTCTCTCTGTCCATCTCATCTCTGTCAGGTGGAGAGGATTGCCTACGGCTCCAAACAGGCCAGAAAAGAGGAACATGAGTTCCATTGTCCCTGAGAACATCTCAAACAGGAATACACAACAGCTGTAAAACCACACACACTAGCAAACCCCTGACAACAATAGCCCCTTCCCCCCACACACGTTAGATCCATTTAATCCCATGACATACATCACAAATCCTGATGAATCTTCCTATTAGCATTGGCACCTAAAGTGCCATTTATGAACTCATCCTTCCAGCTCAACTCCCTCCATGTTGACAATGCCTTTGTAGGATAGCATAGCCCATCTAGCTATTCCTCACAGTACCGGCATAATATACCCCAAAGGACACCCGTCTCTCAGAGCCTTCCTCAAACACATCCTCACCTGTAAAAACCACAAACATCACTTGCATGGGCCCGCCTCCAGAATTTCCCAACATAAACCAGGTCCTTCATATTGTGGTGTATTCAACGTTCACCCGTATGACAACTTCAAGCCAGTCACATGACACCTTCAAGCCAGTCACATGACACCTTCAAGCCAGTCACATGACACCTTCAAGCCAGTCACATGACACCTTCAAGCCAGTCACAACCTCACAGGCAGACAGAGCAAACAGACATTGATGTTGATGTTTTCTTAATTGGTTGTGTGTTGGTTGGCAGTGTTGTTCAGGGACACCCATTAAGTTGTGTTTGATAGGGATAGGATCTTGGCATGGGACGGCCAACCTGGGAGGGGGTGTTTGATGTGTGTGGAGTGTCTGGCAACGCCTCTCTTTATCAACATTTAGGTATGCATTAATTACCACGTACTCTGTGAGTGAACGAAGGCTAGATAAATTAGACTGGATTTTTGTGTGCACAGGTGGATGTGTATTAACTTGTGTGTAGTCAATGTATTATATCTTAGCTATTTTAAGTTGATCATATAGTTTGGTCTTATGTTAATATATGATGAGGTAATCAGTGTGTTTTTCAATAAACTGGCCTTTCAGAGCAGACATTAAATCCAGACTTTCTTGCTATCTGTGTGCATGTGTGTATATACTCCCAACAGAAATTGTAACTAACAGGGTAACCTCTGTGTGTGTTCATTGACTGTCCAGAGCCTGCGGCTGTTTACATAGAACTCTGCGATAGTTCCAACTCAGTCTGAGATGCCACATGTCATTGACTCCCAGCAGCCAATCAGACAAGCCTTATTAAATAAATATGGTAATCCTGCTGTGGACCTTGGTTTACTACCATGCTGGGGTCTTGAGTAGTTATCTACACTACAGCACCTGAGGAAGTCACAGGAGTGATCAGGGAAGTGACTAAACACATTAGTGCAACCCTCATACCTCCCTCCTTCCCTACCCCCACCCACCCACACACACACACACACACACACACACACACACACACACACACACACACACACACACACACACACACACACACACACACACACACACACACACACACACACACACACACACACACACACACACACACACACACACACACACGTATAGATATATTGATACTGTACATTGTGTTTCTTCAATATTAGCCAAGGAAGTGTGTGTTTGTGTACATATTGAGCTTTGTGAGTCTCTGTGTTTGTTCTAGAACAGTTTTGTCGGGGTTGCTTAGTGGACTTGCTGTCTGAATGTGTCCTGCCCAAAAAGCCCCCCCCCTCCCAGAGACTGCTCGTGCTTTCATAGAAAAAGCTCTTTCCTGAGGTAATGGTGGCCTGGGTTGACCGCTGCCTGCTACAGCTGCCTGCAGCAGCTCCCTTGCGATGGGTTAAGGCTGTCCTCAGATCAGATCTCCTTTACTTGAATTGTAACGTTCCATTAGAGGTATTCAGTAACCTCTGATCCTGGACCAGTTGTTAAAGGAGCCACATCTCTTGACTTACCTGCTGAGCTCAGGTGGGCAGTGGGCAACAGTACAGTGATGTACTAGGGGGAGAGAGGGGAGTGACTGTTGCTATGGAGATATGGACAGTAATGAAGGGTGGGACATAATCCTACAACTAATACTAAGGAAAGGGTACTATAAACAAACAATCATCCGCCATAAAAAACAGGGTACATGGTCCAATGCAATTTGGCCTCAGTACCTTGTTATAGGCGGTGAAGTACCAGAGATCAGGTGGGTTGGGTATTTATCAACGTAGTGAGTGATTTGACAGAGTGGAGGTAAATGAACTATCCAAAGTGCTTGGCTGGGACACTGCAGTGACCCTCTCCATAGGAAGTTAGTGGCAATTTGGGGGTTGAACTCAGAGAGGAAAGACTTTAGGCTCTAATTTGCTAAAGTGCTTCCCTAAACGTCAAGGAGCGACCTATACCAGACTTTGACCTATAATCTACATCACAGCACAAGGCTGTACCCTCTATCTTTAGCTTCTTGACCCCTGACTGCGCTCTCATAGGTCTACTCAAGGAAACTAGACATGGACACTAGAAGACCACTTAACTGTAGTATTTCTCCAGATTTAGATTTGCACCCTGGGTTGTGTAAGAGAGGAGCGGTTGAAAAGCGGGAATGCACTCCTGTCAACACCCGAGCCAATCGAGAGAGCTTTTGTTTATTTAAAAGACTCCCAATCGCTAGCAGTGAACCAGGAAGCAGCAGGTGCCTCGGTCTAATGGCAGTCAGAAACAGTACAGTTCACAGTGGATAAACAGGTTGGGATAGGGTGAGGATGGAGGGTAAGGGGAGAGGGATAGGGGGAAAGCTTATTTTCACCAAAACAATCACCCTTTGGAAGAGGAATTAGGCCTCCCTGACTAGTTTACTGTCAAATGTGTAAGTCGTTTGTTGTTTTCGTTGCTGGTGTTGGTTGTTGTTATATTTTGGCTGCTTTGAGAAGGATGGGCGCTGCTGGTGTTGGCAGGCCTGAGGGTGGATAGGGGAACAGTCAGGGGAGGAGGAGAGGGGGAGAGAGGGGCCCTTTGTTGGGTGCAGTTTGGGCTCAAGTCTCCCTTGTGGCTCTGTTGCTCTCCACTGCCCTGGCACTCTGTCCCGTACACATCCCGCCATAACAGGATAAATGAGCTTTTTCCTTCTATTGTTCCCTTTCTTCCATTCCTCCTCTTTGGTTCTCCCTCTCTTTCTTTTTTGTTTTTGTTGTTCAATGTCTGAAAGGCAATCACATTGCCTTTACATTAACGCTCCTGTGGCCAAGCCATTAAGGATGATCTGTCACGGCTTTATCCCCAAATATCCTCAATCATTCTTCCCTGAGCTCCGCCATAAAACCAAATAACTTTTCCCTCTTCCCACTCTTGAAGGGATCTCAATTCATTATTTCTAGCTCGTCCTGGGACAGCACCACCCTCAAACCATGGGAGATGACGTAACCTATCGCCTTAAGCTTAGGAAGCTAATAACTGACCTTATTAAAACCTGAAATGTTTCTTGTTTATGTTCAGTTGTACAATGTGGCGGAACACTTCGGTGGTTTCTCCCACTCTTAGCTCTTACTCTACGAGCCAGGTGGAGGCTGAGGTGTGCCTGGGGGCAGGAAAGCTGAAGTGGAACAGGCAGAGTGAGGGGGGTGGGGGGCGGTTTCAGGTGACAAGTTTCACTTGGGATTGACTCGAGCCTGTCCGGACATGCAGGGGAGAGCTGCTTAGAACAGCCTGAGGGAAAGAGAGAGAGAGAGAGAGAAAGGTGGATGAGGGAAAGAGAGATAGAGAGAGAAAGGTGGATGAGGGAAAGAGAGAGAGAGAGAAAGGTGGATGAGGGAAAGAGAGAGAGAGAGAGAGAGAAAGGTGGATGAGGAAAAAGCTAGAAAATGCTCCCACAGAATTTCCCAGAGATGTCTTTGGCCTTTTCTTATCTCGCACCCTTTGTCTCCTTCTCCATCGCTCTCTATCGTTTACTTCTCCTCCTCTTTAAACCGTCACCTCCCTCCCTCCCTCCCTCCCTCCCTCCCTCCCTCCCTCCCTCCCTCCCTCCCTCCCTCCCTCCCTCCCTCCCTCCCTCCCTCCCTCCCTCCCCCTCCCTCCCTCCCTCCCTCCCTCCCTCCCTCCCTCCCTCCCTCCCTCCCTCCCTCCCTCTCTCTTTCTAAATCTCTCTCTCTCTCTCTCTCTCTCTCTCTCTCTCTCTCTCTCTCTCTCTCTCTCTCTCTCTCTCTCTCTCTCTCTCTCGTTCTTTCTCTCTCTTTCTTTCTCTTTCACTTTTAAAAAATTCCATACTGATGAAATTGTTCCTGTAATTTTTGGCCTTGAGAAGCAAAACTGAAAAAGTCCCACATACCAAAAAACCGCTGGGTAAATATAGTCGGACAGCCCAGAGGTTTTTGCAGCTCTCTCCGCTCACTGGCTTCGTCTGGCGGTGACGGCAGGCCGTTTGCTATTGTCAGTATTTTGTGCACATGGGGATTAAGCAGCTGTTAGAGTTGAGTGGTGTTACGGAGGGGGAGAATGCAGACACAGCACTCCCAGTCCAACCCAAACAGACCTGTCCTCAAACGTAGGGGATGCCCCGTTGTCCCATTGTTTGGATACACTGTGTGATGATGGCGGCAGGTAGCCTAGCGGTTAAGAGCGTTGGGCCAGTAACCGTTTTGCCCTTGAGCAAGGCAGTTAAGCATCCACAACTGCTCCCTGGGCGCCGGTGACGTGGATGTTGATTAAGGCAGCCCCCCGCACCTCTCTGCATCAGAGATGCAAAAGACACATTTCAGTTGTACGACTGACTAGGTATCCCCTTTCCTTCCTTTATCTGAACGGCTAAAGATTCTCAACTCCTTTTTCTGCGTGTCTTTAGGCCTTGTGTCCACTTACTAAGACAAAAGGCATTCTGTGTAGTAAGGTATTTCGTTTGAAATGTTGCCATCTATTGAAAGGTATGACTACCATGTTTTTCTGAAACAGAGAGCTTCATAATTGTTCGTGTGAAACAGCCCGTTATAGTTGGGCTACATGTTTGGCAAGAGTCAGTTTATTAGCTGCGGGGAGGAAGGGGATTGTTTGAAACATGTTTGTTTTCTTTAACTTGGAGGCTGGGAGAGAATGGGTCGAGCGTTTCATTTTACAGTTTCCTTGACGCAGATTTGCATAAAGACCAGTTCCATGAGTGCTTTGATATTTGCTCATGACATCACACCTGAAGGTGAATTTCCAATGAGATGGACAATAGGAGTCTGTGAGTCAACACCCAACAGTAACACAACGTTTGCATTAGTACTTTCTCAAACGCTCCCAGCAAACTAGCTACTGGCTTCCCAGTTTCCTATTTTCTCTTTCACACAGGTATTCCATGCTGTTGGTCTTGTAGGCTATATGCTTCAACAGCACAGCGAAGGTTCAGCTCACTGGCAGACAGGCAGGGAAACTGAACTCTCCATCACCCGGACCAAGATGCCTTGCAGGCAGCGATGCTCTGCTGAAAGGGGGTGGGGTGGGGGGATATTTATGGCTTATTAGCAAATGTTCTACAGGACAGGTAGAGTACCTAGATTTCCCTCTCTCTATACTCAGGATGCTTCCCAAATGGCATCACATTCCCTATATAGTGCACTACTTTGACCAGAACCCATAAGGGCTTTTTTTTCTTTTTCGGGGAACAGTGGTTTAAAGAGCAATCATTCCTGTGACATTGTTTAACAGGGGGCTGTCAGTACACAGGTAATTATAGCCCTCAGACGGAAACTATGGAAGGTGCTTTTCCTCCAGTGCTACCGTTTCTCCCTCTCTCCCTCTTCCCTCCCTTTGTCCCTCATTCCCACTGTTGTTGTAATGCCCTGGAATTGAATCTGGTAATGAAATGCCTGCTGTGGCCAAGCGAGGTAAAAAACATCTTAGCATTAGTGTCATTTTGCCACAATTCTGATCAAATGGCAGATGATTTCTCATTTTTAAGATCATCCATGCAACAGGAAATGGGCTTTTATTGATCCTTTATTTAACTAGGCAAGTCAGTTAAGAACAAATTCTTTTTACAATGATGGCCTATCCCAGCCAAACCTGGGCCAATCGTGCGCCGCCCTATGGCACTACCAATCAGGGCCAGATGTGATGCTGCCTGGATTTGAACCAGGGAATACAGTGACGTCTCTTGCACTGAGATGCAGTGCCTTAGACCGCTGCGCCTCTCGGGAACCCCGGAGTCACTTACTTTTGATTTACTTCTGAGTGATGAGAAAGCTATGGAGACTATAGAGTCTGATACTTTGTCCATCTCTCTCTCTCTCTCTCTCTCTCTCTCTCTCTCTCTCTCTCTCTCTCTCTCTCTCTCTCTCTCTCTCTCTCTTTCTCTCTCTCTTTCTCTCTCTCTCTCTCTCTCTCTCTCTCTCTCTCTCTCTCTCTCTCTCTCTCTCTCTCTCTCTCTCTCTCTCTTCTCTCTCTCTCTCTCTCTCTCTCTCTCTCTCTCTCTCTCTCTCTCTCTCTCTCTCTCTCTCTCTCTCTCTCTCTCTCTCTCTCTCTCACTCATGGTAATTCTATGGAATCCACCAACTATCTCTAGTGTTAACACGTATCTTGCGCCATCTCACGCCCACCCCTCCTGATCCCGGATATACCCAGGTAGTTACAGTTTTTTCCCCGTGAAACGATACTCAATCCGCAGTCCCCACCTTGTGAACCTCTGTGACTCCACTTCTAGGAAGACTGTCTATTTAGTCTCCGCCCTCCTCTTTAAATACAGGTGGAGATGTGCTCTAATGGATGGTTAGCATGCTTCATGATAATGGGTGGACCTCTGTGACTGGGCCTCATTGCTCACCATTGACTCTCCTGTTATTGCTTGTCTATCATGCCTTTATAATATAATATAATATATAATATAATAATAATAATATAATAATATATGCCATTTAGCAGACGCTTTTATCCAAAGCGACTTACAGTCATGTGTGCATACATTCTACGTATGGGTGGTCCCGGGGATTGAACCCACTACCCTTTCCAATGGAAATACAGCTGCCGTGCCTATAGGCCTAGATTTGACTAGGGTTGTGGGGTTAGGGCATCTGTGTCAGACTTTAAATAAAATAAAATAAAACATGTCATAAACGTGTTCTTCATTCCCCTCACCCATTCCTTGATGTTGTTGGCTGAAAGTTTTTTTTCAAGGTGTTGTGTCTCCTCCATTGAAATAGTAGTATCCTACTCTACTCTACTATGTCAAAGTGGCAGTGGAACGTTATGGGAGTCTTATGGCCATGTGGGGACTGTAATGGTCTCTCAAATCAATGTCAGAGGCTGTTTGGATTTAATTAGTGGCCCCAGAGCAGGTTCTCCATGTGAGTGCATCCACTTAGGGGCCCCTCATTGGATTTTAACATCCACCATGGAAAGACTGAAACGTCAATCCTAGTAATCCTATATCTACGCTGGCTGGCCTGTCCCCTGGGGGCCATGCTACTCACAGCTCCATACGTTAATGTGTACGTGTGTGGCTTGTGTGTTTGTGTGTTTACCATGCATGTGTGTTTTTTAAAAGTGTGTCTTTGTGTGTTTAAAGTGTGTTTTTGCATCTGTGTTTATATGCCTGTGTGTGTGTGTGTGTGTGTGTGTGTGTGTGTGTGTGTGTGTGTGTGTGTGTGTGTGTGTGTGTGTGTGTGTGTGTGTGTGTGTGTGTGTGTGTGTGTGTGTGTGTGTGTGTGTGTGTGTGTGCGTGCGTGTGTGTGTGTGTGTGTGTGTGTGTGTGTGTGTGTGTGTGTGTGTGTGTGTGTGTGTGTGTGTGTGTGTGTGTGTGTGTGTGTGTGTGTGTGTGTGTGTGTGCGTGCAGATGTTATCGCAGAAATGCTTGTGTTTCTATGTGTGTGAATAATGTCTGTTGAAGTGAGTGTGTGTGGCAGGTCTCAGTCTCTTTGCAGGGAGTAAAATTGATTGACTAGTAAATTGTGTGTCCCCTGGGTGTTTTTGAGCAGCTTGTTGTCTCTGTTCTGTGGCTTCACAATAGGCCTGTGTGTGCAGGGGTGGGATGTGTGTGTATGTGTGTGTGGGTGGGATGAGTATGTGTTTGTGTTTGTGTATGTGCGTGTGTGTGCGCATGGATGGTTGTATGAGTGAACAGCCTGTCTGAGCCTTGCAACAGGGCCTGTGTGCGTCTACGTGCACACACGTTAACTACACACCAACAGCTAAAAACATAGTGGAATTTTCCACACCTCCTTGACTTGGGGTAATTCCTGTTGCTTCCAGGAAGAGAGTCATGATCGTATTGAGGATGTAAAATCAACAAGGGACATTCTAGCTTATTCTAAAGCTCTGTCAGTCAGAAATCACATAGGTAGGCAGAAGGCACAGTTAGATGGGATGACAGAGTGATTCATTAATTGTCTCAGGGACATCCCAGTGATCTAGTCTTACATTCCTGTGGCCTGATATGCCTCTCTGGTTGAACTCAGCATCGTATCTCGGAATGTCATTTCAGCCATTGTAAGGGTACCTGTGAGAGATGGAGTATCTACCTGGACAGGTGAGTTAGAGGCCCAGCCTGGACAGCTGACTGGCCAGTAGCATTGGGGGGTCCCTCCTCCCCGCTCCCGCTCCTCTTCAACTGATCTCTCTCTGCTTGACCGGTTCTGTGTAAGAGTGACCGAAGAGGTTTGAGCTAGTGAGGGTTAGCGGGACCAGGGATGAAAGGTGGAATTGATGTGATAGGAGGGACAGGTCCTGTAGCATCTGGCATTAGGTCCCCCAGAGCCGTAATGGACGCCTCCCCCTCAACCCTCCACACTGGCTGAGGACCCATAATGGACACCCCCTCTAGCCCTTAGGGGAGCCCCTCTGGGACCCTGTAGTTGGAGGTTGTGCAACTGGATAATGGTTCCATTTAAGGCCCCATTCACAGTGCAGGTTGGAGCTGGGGACTGAGGCTTTGGGATCATGGGGGGTCGCCGGGCACTGAACACCAGCCGGTAGTTAAATCTCTACCACAATGATGACCACAATCACTCAACCTGCTACCTGTTCGCTGTCGATGTGGAGACAGGTGTAAAAGGGGAGGGGTCAAGGGTCAGGTGAGAGGAGTGCAGGTGGTGGTTGGTGGTAGTGGGTTTGGTGGTCTGTGACTCAGATTTAGGTTACCAGCAGGGGAAGTGACACTATAGAGGGACGCTTGTTCATATTTAGCAAAGCAAACCAAACCTGATTCAATCTGCATTGCTGCGTTGGGAATAAGGGAACATAAAGAAAAGGAGGAATACGGGCCCTTTGTGACTTGCAAGATAAAGGGAAGAATAGACACACACACACACACACACACACACACACACACACACACACACACACACACACACACACACACACACACACACACACACACACACACACACACACGCACGCACGCACGCACGCACGCACGCACGCACGCGCGCACACACACACACACACACACACACACACACACACACACACACACACACACACACACACACACACACACACACACACACACACACACACACACACACACACACACACACACACACACACACACACACACACACACACACACAAAACACCTGGCGAGGAGAAGACAGGTGTGCTGGAGGGAAAAGGGACTCTGAGAGCAGAGTAAGCTACTGGTACGTACTGGAATGCTAAAATAGGAGTCATTGGTTGATGTGCTTCCCATTAGCTGGAGGGTAAATGCACCATTAGCATGACCTATTCCCTTCCAGTTTTAGGCACATGCACGCTCACACACACAGACAATCCATTCACATACACATTCTATAGGTCCTCTGGCGCGCGCACACACACACACACACACACACACACACACACACACACACACACACACACACACACACACACACACACACACACACACACACACACACACACACACACACACACACACACACACACACACACACACACACACACACACACACACACACACTGTGCAGTGTATGGGGACAGATTTTTGGCCCGTGTATATTTGGATCATTTTCATACAGATGACGGTAGACAGCCTAGTTTCTATAGGGACCATGTCTGTAGAGCGCTAATACATCCGCCAAGAGGATTTGAATCACATCTATAATTACCATTACAGTTTTTTACAATCACTTTGACACTCATTTCGGAACCTTGATGTCATTTTTCACAACTCTAGACACAAAACTCACAACCAATGATCAAAATGCACATTTTTCAAAACTCTAACACTTTTTCCAATTGCTTGGACACAATACACATAAAGCTGAGATCATTTGTTCATTGAACTAAAATCACCTGTTCAAAATGACACAACTTGACATCAAATTATTACCAATTCAAAATGCAATTCACACATTACATCTGAGATGCCTGTCTATTCATTTCATTACAATGATCTAACTATCAATCGATACAACTGCTCAAAATGATAAGTAACTATTGCGTTACTCTTAATGCATAGTTTTATGGAAACTGACAAACGATATTCCCTGTTTAGATCATGAAAGTTTCAGGATAACGAGATCCATTGACACCAATTTACCATGGAACATGAACCAATTGGACTACATTATCTATGGATGTAATATTTCATCATCATTCTTTATCAGACACTGTTTCTATGGTCCCATATACCACTTTTTCAGACCATGTTTTCAGATTTGACATTACTGTACACTCACCAGCCACTTTATTAGGTACACCTATCTAGTACTTTTGCCTCCACAACAGCCTGAATTATTCACGGTGTTGTACGTTAAGAGATGCCCTTCTGCACACCACTGTTTTAAACAGCTGTTATTTGAACGTTTGTGGCCTTTCTGTTAGCTTGAGTGAGTCTGGACATTCTCCTCTGACCTCTCTCATTAACAAGGTGTTTTTGCCCACAGAACTGCCGCTCACTGAATGTGTTTTGTTTATCGCTCCATTCTCTGTAAACTCTAGAGACTGTAGTGCATAAAAATCCCAGGAAGGCAGCTGTTTCTGAGATGCTGGAATCACCACGTGTGGCATCAACAATCATACCAGGGTCAAAGTTGCTTAGATTACGCATCTTGTCCGTTCTAATGTTTGGTCGAACATCATCTAAAACTCTCTACTCTATATACACAATATGTTGAGTTGCAGGCAGCCACATGATTCGCTGTTCGAATGTAACTGTTTTTGATTAGCTATATCAGGTTTGTAGAGCTGATGACATAACCTATGTCACTGTGTGGGATAATGTCAGGTTCCACCATGCTCAAATGGTGCAAGCATGGTTTCAGGCCCATCCACAATTTACCACTCTGTGCTTACCCCCATACTCTCCTTTCCTTAACCCGATTGAGGAATTTTTCTCCACATGGAGGTGGGAGGTATGTGATAGGCGCCCTCACGAACAAGCCACCCTTCTCTAGGCCATGGATGACGCATGCAATGACATCACGGCAGACCAGTGTCAGGCCTGGATTCGCCAGAAGATTCTTCCCAAGATGTTTGGCTAATGAAAACATCCATTGTGATGTGGATGAGAACCTGTGGACAAATCCACAAGACAGGGTTGATGGAAATATAGAAATAGGAATTCATCAATTTTTTGGCTTTTTACAGTAAGCCAGGTGAGGAACACTGCAGTGATGTTTTACAGTAAGCCAGGCGAGGAACACTGCAGTGATGTTTTACAGTAAGCCAGGTGAGGAACACTGCAGTGATGTTTTACAGTATCCCAGGTGATGAACACTGCAGTGATGTTTTACAGTAAGCCAGGTGAGGAACACTGCAGTGATGTTTTACAGTAAGCCAGGTGAGGAACACTGCAGTGATGTTTTACAGTAAGCCAGGTGATGAACACTGCAGTGATGTTTTACAGTAAGCCAGGTGAGGAACACTGCAGTGATATTTTACAGTAAGCCAGGTGAGGAACACTGCAGTGATGTTTTACAGTAAGCCAGGTGAGGAACACTGCAGTGATGTTTTACAGTAAGCCAGGTGAGGAACACTGCAGTGATGTTTTACAGTAAGCCAGGCGAGGAACACTGCAGTGATGTTTTACAGTAAGCCAGGTGATGAACACTGCAGTGATGTTTTACAGTAAGCCAGGTGAGGAACACTGCAGTGATGTTTTACAGTAAGCCAGGTGAGGAACACTGCAGTGATGTTTTACAGTAAGCCAGGTGATGAACACTGCAGTGATGTTTTACAGTAAGCCAGGTGAGGAACACTGCAGTGATGTTTTACAGTAAGCCAGGTGAGGAACACTGCAGTGATGTTTTACAGTAAGCCAGGTGAGGAGCACTGCAGTGATGTTTTACAGTAAGCCAGGTGAGGAACACTGCAGTGATGTTTTACAGTAAGCCAGGTGAGGAACACTGCAGTTGACCTTTAACTATTTTCTTCTGTTTTTGTAGCCAATTATTTTTGCTTTGATTCAAAGAAACCTATTTTGTGATTTTGTTGTATTTCATCAAAATATTTCATATTTTGTTCAATGATTCCACTGTGTCTGTAGTATTCTCTCTACTAGTCCTTTTACAGTGATGTATTTACGTGTCGTAGCATAATGAAACATGTATCACATATTTTGTACGACAATATTTAGTGATTGTATGAACAACTACACAGTGAAACTATCGGTATCTTGTGTGTGGGTGATCTAAATGAATGTTCCTATGGTATTTCATGATAGATTAGTTATTTGACCGAATGATTCTGCAAGTGCAAGGTTTCTTTAAAGATATGAATGCAACTGCAATTGTTAAAAACTGTAATCAGAAGGGAAAAAAATAGAATGTGTTCTCTTTACTTCAAAGCACGTGTCAAACTCATTCCATGAAGTGTCGAGTGTCTGCGTTTTTCGCTCCTCTCTTGGACGTCGTTGATGAATAAAGGTCACTGATTAGTAAAGAAGTCCCCTCACCTGGTTGTCTAGGTCTTAATTGAAAGGAAAATCCCAAAACCAGCAGACACTAGGCCCTCATGGAATTAGTTTGACACCCCTGCTTTAAAGCAACAATACCCATTTCTCTACAAACTCTCTAGAATGTCTTTAGTAAGTAATGTACTCTATCTTCCAGCTCCTCAGATTCTGACATTGGCTCGTTCTGATATTTATTAATTCCTTTCTCTTTTTACTTTTTCGGATTATGTGTGTTTTGTTATTGTATTGCTAGATATCACTGCTCAGTTAGATCTAGAAACACAAGCATTTCTGCGATAACATCTGCACGCACGCACGCGCACACACACACACACACACACACACACACACACACACACACACACACACACACACACACACACACACACACACACACACACACACACACACACACACACACACACACACACACACACACACACACACACACACACACACACACACACACACACTACACTCAGCGAGAAACATTCCATAAGTGGTGTAACCGATGAGGCAAGATTTGACATGAACAACAGCAGCGAGCCGGGCCACTTTAACTCATCACCTCTTCACTTGTCTCTTCACTGAGACGAGTCAGTCAGGTGTGATTGGAGAGGTGAGACAGAGACATACCAATTACAGTATCTGGAACTGGTGCTGTAGAGCACAACACTGCTGACTCCGCTGACTCAACACCGCTGACTCCGCTGACTCAACACCGCTGACTCCGCTGACTCAACACCGCTGACTCCGCTGACTCAACACCGCTGACTCCGCTGACTCAACACCGCTGACTCCGCTTACTCAACACCGCTGACTCAACACTGCTGACTCCGCTGACTCAACACCGCTGACTCAACACCGCTGACTCCGCTGACTCAACACCGCTGACTCAACACCGCTGACTCCGCTGACTCAACACCGCTGACTCCGCTTACTCAACACCGCTGACTCAACACCGCTGACTCAACACTGCTGACTCTGCTGACTCAACACCGCTGACTCAACACCGCTGACTCCGCTGACTCAGCACCGCTGACTCTGCTGACTCCGCTGACTCCGCTGACTCCGCTGACTCAACACCGCTGACTCCGCTGACTCAACACCGCTGACTCAACACCGCTGACTCCGCTGACTCAACACCGCTGACTCCGCTTACTCAACACCGCTGACTCAACACTGCTGACTCCGCTGACTCAACACCGCTGACTCATCACCGCTGACTCAACACTGCTGACTCTGCTGACTCAACACCGCTCACTCAACACCGCTGACTCCGCTGACTCAGCACCGCTGACTCTGCTGACTCCGCTGACTCCGCTGACTCAACACCGCTGACTCCGCTGACTCAACACCGCTGACTCCGCTGACTCAACACCGCTGACTCCGCTGACTCAACACCGCTGACTCCGCTTACTCAACACCGCTGACTCAACACTGCTGACTCCGCTGACTCAACACCGCTGACTCAACACCGCTGACTCCGCTGACTCAACACCGCTGACTCAACACCGCTGACTCCGCTGACTCAACACCGCTGACTCCGCTTACTCAACACCGCTGACTCAACACTGCTGACTCCGCTGACTCAACACCGCTGACTCATCACCGCTGACTCAACACCGCTGACTCTGCTGACTCAACACCGCTGACTCAACACCGCTGACTCCACTGACTCAACACCGCTGACTCATCACCGCTGACTCAACACCGCTGACTCAACACCGCTGACTCTGCTGACTCCGCTGACTCCGCTGACTCAACACCGCTGACTCTGCTGACTCAACACCGCTGACTCAACACCGCTGACTCTGCTGACTCCGCTGACTCCGCTGACTCAACACCGCTGACTCCGCTGACTCAACACCGCTGACTCAACACCGCTGACTCTGCTGACTCCGCTGACTCAACACCGCTGACTCAACACCGCTGACTCTGCTGACTCAACACCGCTGACTCAACACCGCTGACTCCGCTGACTCAGCACCACTGACTCTGCTGACTCCGCTGACTCCGCTGACTCAACACCGCTGACTCCGCTGACTCAACACCGCTGACTCAACACCGCTGACTCCGCTGACTCAACACCGCTGACAGGAAGGAGTGGGTGTTGGGGCTGAGATTCTTTATTTTATCGTGACTGAATAGAGCTTGTTAAATAGTAATGACAAATGATTGTACACGTTTATGTATAATTAAGCAATAATAATTAAGCAATAAGGCCTGAGGGGGTGTGGTATATGGCCAATATACCACGGCTAAGGGCTGTTCTTATGCACGATGCAACGCAGAGTGTCCGGACACAGCCCTTAGCCATGGTATATTGGCCATATATCACAAATCCCTGAGGTGTCTTATTGTTATTATAAACTGGTTACCAACGTAATTAGAGCAGTAAAAATAATAATAATATAATAAATAAGTTTTGTTGTAGCTGTGGTATACGGTCTGATATACCACGGCTTTCAGCCAATCAGCATTCAGTCCTCGAACCACCCAGTTTATAATTACTTGTTATACTACATCATATATATTTTGTTTGTTCTGTAGCTCGTCGCCATAGTGGCTTTCACGTCAGTGCCACTGATTTTCACACAAAGGGGGCTTGTGGAGATGAGATTCCTGCCAAAACACACTTTATACACTCCATAGCATTGCTGTCTCAGAATCTATTTCCCATCATCCTCCTCTGAGCACAACGTTATTTTAGTTTTTCAAAAAAAAAAAAATAATAATATATATATATATATATATATATATATATATATATATATATATATATATATATATATATATATATATATATATATATATAACCAGTCAATCAGTCAATGCTCCTCCTTCCAGAATGTCACGTTAGTGTGTTTTAGAAATGTTGCTTAGCGGCAGTCTTTGCTAGTCTTCCCTCTTGTTTAGCTGACCTCTTCTGTGGCAAGGTGATGCTATCAGCTCCAGGGATCTTATCAGCCAGCGTAATGTGTCAGAAGCAATAATGTACCTGAGCGCGGTTTGTCCTTCTCAGGGCGGAGCAGGAGTATCCTGTGGCTTGGTTGGCCAGATGTGTGTGTGACGGCGGTAGATAGATCTACCGATGTGCCAGTCATTTCTGATGATACGCCCCCATAGCCCTGGGGAACAGAAAAAAGCCAAGACATGGTTCTCTGTTTGATAAATATGAGGGAGATTTCATCTCCAAACAAGACTAACATTAGATTTCCGATTACGGGTTCATGTCTGAAGGCAGGCAGCACTAGCTGGTGGAGTGGCTGGTTGCTTCGCCATTTTTTGTTCTGTGACAGCTCTGCAAAGTGGTAGGAGAGACGCAGGGGAAACAGGCTTCATAGAAATGTTTGGTGTTCTGGTCAAAACCCTTTATATTTTGATGAATTAATCAAGTGCATTTGCAGTGCACTGTAATCAGATCTTGAAGCCCTTAACATTATTTGTCTGCTTGTGTAAAAAAACACATTTCAGTGTGTGTGGTCGTGTGGCTGTGTGTGTGTGGCTGTGTGGCTGTGTGCTGTGTGTGGCCGTGGAGCTGTGTGTGTTTGTGGCTGTGTGTGTGGCCGTGTGATTGTGTGTGTGTGTGGCTGTGTGGCTGTGTGTGTGAGTGTGTGTGTGGCCGTGTAGTTGTGTGTGTGTGTGGCTGTGTGGCTGTGTGTGTGTGTGGCCGTGTGTGTGTGTGGCTGTGTGGCCAAGTGGAATGCACCTCTGCCTGCATCGACAGGTTACTCTGTTCGTTTCCAACACTTGTCAGACCCGCAGGGCCAGGTCATAGCTCGGTGTGTGTGTGTGTTATCTGTCTGTGTGTTGAATGTGTGTGTGGGAGGGCCTGACTGTGTTGTGTGTGTGTGTGTGTGTGTATTGCTCTGCATGTGTTTCAAGGTTTAATGTCACGTGCACAAGTACAGTGAAATGCCTCTCTTGCTAGCTCCATACCCAATCAATACCAATGTAACCCAAGAAAGAACATAAGGTAGAACAAAAACACAAGGAATAAAAAAGAACAAGAAAGAAGAAGAACACGAGAAAGTAAAAAGCTTTGTACAGGGTCAGTTCCAGGGTCAGTTCCAGGGTCAGTTCCAGGGTCAGTTCCAGGGTCAGTTCCAATACCATATTTACAATGTGCAGGGATGCTGAATGGATAGAGGTAGATATGTATAGTGGTAAGGAGACTAGGCATCAGGAGATATGATAAACAGAGTAGCAGCAGCGTAAATTATGATCGCACTGTATGTGAGTGTGTGCCTGTGTGTAGAGTCCGTATACATTTGTGTGCATGTTATGTGTGTGTCTGAGTGTCAGTGTGCGTGAGTGTGTAGAGTCCTCTGTGTGCATAGAGACAGTGACAATAAAAAATAAAAAAATGCAAGTGTCAACTCAGATAGTCCGTGTAGCTATTCTGTTAGCTATTTATTAGTCTTATAGCTTGGGGATAGAAGCTATTCAGGAGCCTGTTGGTGTCAGACTTGCACCGGTACCGCTTGCTGTGTGGAAGCAGAGAGAACAGTCTGTCTATGACTTGGGTTGCTGGAGTCTTTAGACGATTTTCCGGAACGTCCTTTCACACCGCCTGATATATAGGTCCTGGATGGCGGTGAGCTCAGCCCCAGTGATGTACTGGGTTGTCCGCACCACTCTCTGCAGCGCCATGCGATCGAGAGCGGTGCTATTGCCAAACCAAGCAGTGATGCAGCCAGTCAAGATGCTCTCAGTGGTGCAGCTGTAGAACTTTTTGAGGATCTGAGGACACACGCCAAGTCTTTTCAACGACTATTTGCGTCTGAGTGGACCATTTTAAGTCCTTAGTGATTTGGACACAGAGGAACTTAAAGCTCTCGGCCCGCTCCACTACAGACCCCCCCCCCCCCCCCGTTTCCTGCAGTCCACAATCAGCTCCTTGGTCTTGCAGATGTTGATGGTGAGGCTGTTGTCCTGGCACCACACTGCCAGGTCACTGACCTCCTCCCTGTAGGCTGTCTCATCATAGTGTTTTAAGTAAGTTTTCTCCTCATAGTGTGTTATGTCATCTTTCTCCTCATAGTGTGTGTCTGTAGGTTTCCCATAGTGTGTCATGTCATCTTTCTCCTCATAGTGTGTTATGTCATCTTTGTCCTCATAGTGTGTTATGCCATCTTTCTCCTCATAGTGTGTTATGCCATCTTTCTCCTCCCTCATAGTGTGTGTCTGTAGGTTTCCCATAGTGTGTTATGTCATATTTCTCCTCATAGTGTGTTATGTCATCTTTCTCCTCATAGTGTGTGTCTGCAGGTTTCCCATTGTGTCTTAAGTCATCTTTCTCCTCATTGTGTGTTGTGTCATCTTTCTCTTCAGTGTGTGTCTGCAGGTTTCCCATTGTGTGTTAAGTCATCGTTCTCTTCATTGTGTGTTAAGTCATATTTCTCCTCATAGTGTGTTATGCCATCTTTCTCCTCCCTCATAGTGTGTCTGTAGGTTTCCCATTGTGTGTTAAGTCATCTTTCTCCTCACAGTGTGTGTCTGTAGGTTTCCCATAGTGTGTTATGTCATCTTTCTCCTCATAGTGTGTTATGTCATCTTTCTCCTCATTGTGTGTTGTGTCATCTTTCTCCTCATAGTGTGTGTCTGTAGGTTTCCCATAGTGTGTTATGTCATATTTCTCCTCATAGTGTGTTATGTCATCTTTCTCCTCATAGTGTGTTATGTCATCTTTCTCCTCATTGTGTGTTGTGTCATCTTTCTCCTCATAGTGTGTGTCTGTAGGTTTCCCATTGTGTGTTAAGTCATCTTTTCCTCCAGGTTTCCCATTGTGTGTTATGCCATCTTTCTCCTCATAGTGTGTTGTCATGCAGGTTTCTCCTCATTGTGTGTTATGTCATCTTTCTCCTCATAGTGTGTGTCTGTTAGGCTCATCTTTCATAGTGTGTCTGCAGGTTTCCTCATAGTGTGTTTGTCATCATAGTGTGTTATGTCATCTCCTCATAGTGTGTGTGCAGGTTTCCCATTGTGTCCTCATAGTGTGTTATGTCATCTTTCTCCTCATAGTGTGTGTCTGTAGGTTTCCCATTGTGTGTTAAGTCATCTTTCTCAGTGTGTGTCTCATAGTGTGTTATGTCATCTTTCTCCTCATAGTGTGTTCTGTCAGGTTTCCCATAGTGTGTTATGTCATCTTTCTCCTCATAGTGTGTGTCTCAGGTTTCCCATTGTGTCTTAAGTAATCTTTCTCCTCATTGTGTGTTGTGTCATCTTTCTCCTCATAGTGTGTCTGCAGGTTTCCCATAGTGTGTTATGTCATCTTTCTCCTCACAGTGTGTGTCTGTAGGTTTCCCATAGTGTGTTAAGTCATCTTTCTCCTCATTGTGTGTTGTGTCATCTTTCTCCTCATAGTGTGTGTCTGTAGGTTTCCCATAGTGTGTTGTGTCATATTTCTCCTCATAGTGTGTTATGTCATCTTTCTCCTCATAGTGTGTTATGTCATCTTTTCCTCATAGTGTGTTTGTCATCTTTCTGTAGTGTGTGTCTCAGGTTTCCCATTGTGTGTTAAGTCATCTTTCTCCTCATTGTGTGTTGTGTCATCTTTCTCCTCATAGTGTGTTCTGTAGGTTTCCCATAGTGTGTTATGTCATATTTCTCCTCATAGTGTGTTATGTCATCTTTCTCCTCATAGTGTGTGTCTGCAGGTTTCCCATTGTGTGTTATGTCATCTTTCTCCTCATTGTGTGTTATGTCATCTTTCTCCTCATAGTGTGTGTCTGTCAGGTTTCCCATTGTGTGTTAAGTCATCTTTCTCCTCATAGTGTGTTCTGTCATCTTTCTCCTCATAGTGTGTGTCTGCAGGTTTCCCATTGTGTGTTAAGTCATCTTTCTCCTCATCCCATTGTGTGTTCTGTCAGGTTTCCTCATAGTGTGTCAGGTTTCCCATTGTGTGTTAAGTCATCTTTCTCCTCATAGTGTGTTATGTCATTTTCTCCTCATAGTGTGTTATGTCATCTTTCTCCTCATAGTGTGTGTTTGTCAGGTTTCCCATTGTGTGTTATGTCATCTTTCTCCTCATAGTGTGTGTCTGTAGGTTTCCCATTGTGTGTTAATGTCATCTTTCTCCTCATAGTGTGTTATGTCATCTTTCTCCTCATTGTGTGTGTCTGTCAGGTTTCCCATTGTGTGTTATGTCATCTTTCTCCTCATAGTGTTTCTGTAGGTTTCCCATTGTGTGTTATGTCATCTTTCTCCTCATAGTGTGTTATGTCATCTTTCTCCTCATAGTGTGTTCTGTCATCTTTCTCCTCATAGTGTGTGTCTGCAGGTTTCCCATTGTGTGTTAAGTCATCTTTCTCCTCATTGTGTGTTGTGTCATCTTTCTCCTCTGTCTGTAGGTTTCCCATTGTGTTATGTCATATTTCTCCTCATAGTGTGTTATGTCATCTTTCTCCTCATAGTGTGTATGTCATCTTTCTCTCATAGTGTGTTATGTCATCTTTCTCCTCATAGTGTGTGTCTGCAGGTTTCCCATTGTGTGTTAAGTCATCTTTCTCCTCATTGTGTGTTGTGTCATCTTTCTCTCATAGTGTGTTCTGCAGGTTTCCCATTGTGTGTTATGTCATCTTTCTCCTCATAGTGTGTTATGTCATCTTTCTCCTCATAGTGTGTGTCTGCAGGTTTCCCATTGTGTGTTAAGTCATCTTTCTCTCATTGTGTGTTGTGTCATCTTTCTCCTCTTTCTCCTCATAGTGTGTGTCATAGTGTGTGTCTGCAGGTTTCCCATTGTGTGTTAAGTCATCTTTCTCCTCATAGTGTGTGTCTGTAGGTTTCCCCCATCTTTCTCCTCATAGTGTGTTATGTCATCTTTCTCCTCATAGTGTGTCTGTAGGTTTCCCATAGTGTGTTATGTCATCTTTCTCCTCACAGTGTGTGTCTGTAGGTTTCCCATAGTGTGTTATGTCATCTTTCTCCTCATAGTGTGTTATGTCATCTTTCTCCTCATAGTGTGTTATGTCATCTTTCTCCTCATAGTGTGTGTCTGCAGGTTTCCCATTGTGTGTTAAGTCATCTTTCTCCTCATTGTGTGTTGTGTCATATTTCTCCTCATAGTGTGTGTCTGTAGGTTTCCCATAGTGTGTTATGTCATCTTTCTCCTCATAGTGTGTTATGTCATCTTTCTCCTCATAGTGTGTTATGCCATCTTTTCCTCATAGTGTGTTATGTCATCTTTCTCCTCATAGTGTGTGTCTGCAGGTTTCCCATTGTGTGTTAAGTCATCTTTCTCCTCAGTGTGTGTCTAGGTGTGTGTTATGTCATCTTTCTCCTCATAGTGTGTGTCATCTTTCTCCTCATAGTGTGTGTCTGTAGGTTTCCCATAGTGTGTATGTCATATTTCTCCTCATTGTGTGTTATGTCATCTTTCTCCTCATAGTGTGTGTCTGTAGGTTTCCCATAGTGTGTTATGTCATCTTTCTCCTCATAGTGTGTGTCTGTAGGTTTCCCATTGTGTGTTTGTCATCTTTTCTCCTTGTGTGTTATGTCATCTTTCTCCTCACAGTGTGTGTCTGCAGGTTTCCCATTGTGTGTTAATGTCATCTTTCTCCTCATAGTGTGTTATGTCATCTTTCTCCTCATAGTGTGTGTCTGCAGGTTTCCCATTGTGTGTTAGTCATCTTTTCTCCTCAGGTTTTGTGTGTTATGTCATCTTTCTCCTCATAGTGTGTTATGCCATATTTCTCCTCATAGTGTGTTATGTCATCTTTCTCCTCATAGTGTGTGTCTGCAGGTTTCCCATTGTGTGTTAAGTCATCTTTCTCCTCATTGTGTGTGTCTGCAGGTTTCCCATTGTGTGTTAAGTCATCTTTCTCCTCATTGTGTGTTATGTCATCTTTCTCCTCATAGTGTGTTATGTCATCTTTCTCCTCATAGTGTGTCTGTAGGTTTCCCATTGTGTGTTATGTCATCTTTCTCCTCATAGTGTGTGTCTTAGGTTTCCCATTGTGTGTTGTCATCTTTCTCCTCATTGTGTGTTATGTCATCTTTCTCCTCATAGTGTGTTATGTCATATTTCTCCTCATAGTGTGTTATGTCATCTTTCTCCTCATAGTGTGTGTCTGCAGGTTTCCCATTGTGTGTTAAGTCATCTTTCTCCTCATTGTGTGTTGTGTCATCTTTCTCCTCATAGTGTGTGTCTGTCAGGTCATCTTTCTCCTCATAGTGTGTGTCTGTAGGTTTCCCATTGTGTGTTAAGTCATCTTTCTCCTCACAGTGTGTTATGTCATCTTTCTCCTCATAGTGTGTCTGTAGGTTTCCCATTGTGTGTTATGTCATATTTCTCCTCATAGTGTGTTATGTCATCTTTCTCCTCATAGTGTGTCTGTAGGTTTCCCATTGTGTGTTATGTCATATTTCTCCTCATAGTGTGTTATGTCATCTTTCTCCTCATAGTGTGTGTCTGCAGGTTTCCCATTGTGTGTTAAGTCATCTTTCTCCTCATTGTGTGTTGTGTCATCTTTCTCCTCATAGTGTGTGTCTGCAGGTTTCCCATTGTGTGTTATGTCATCTTTCTCCTCATAGTGTGTTATGTAATCTTTCTCCTCATAGTGTGTGTCTGCAGGTTTCCCATTGTGTGTTAAGTCATCTTTCTCCTCATTGTGTGTTTGTCATCTTTCTCCTCATAGTGTGTTAGGTTTCCCATTTCTCCTCATAGTGTGTTATGCCATCTTTCTCCTCATAGTGTGTGTCTGCAGGTTTCCCATTGTGTGTTAAGTCATCTTTCTCCTCATAGTGTGTGTCTGTAGGTTTCCCATAGTGTGTTATCATCTTTCTCCTCATAGTGTGTTATGTCATCTTTCTCCTCATAGTGTGTCTGTAGGTTTCCCATTGTAGGTTATGTCATCTTTCTCCTCACAGTGTGTGTCTGTAGGTTTCCCATAGTGTGTTATGTCATCTTTCTCCTCATAGTGTGTTATGTCATCTTTCTCCTCATAGTGTGTTATGTCATCTTTCTCCTCATAGTGTGTGACTGCAGGTTTCCCATTGTGTGTTAAGTCATATTTCTACTCATTGTGTGTTGTGTCATCTTTCTCCTCATAGTGTGTGTGTGTCTGTTAGGTTTCCCATAGTGTGTTATGTCATCTTTCTCCTCATAGTGTGTTATGTCATCTTTCTCCCTGCCATCTTTCTCCTCATAGTGTGTTATGTCATCTTTCTCCTCTTCATAGTGTGTGTCTGTAGGTTTCCCATTGTGTGTTAAGTCATCTTTCTCCTCATAGTGTGTGTGTGTTTCCTCATAGTGTGTTATGTCATCTTTTCCTCATAGTGTGTTATGTCATCTTTCTCCTCATAGTGTGTTATGTCATCTTTCTCCTCATAGTGTGTCTGCAGGTTTCCCATTGTGTGTTAAGTCATCATTGTGTGTTATGTCATTCTCCTCATTGTGTGTTGTGTCATCTTTCTCCTCATAGTGTGTGTCTGTAGGTTTCCCATAGTGTGTTATGTCATCTTTCTCCTCATAGTGTGTTATGTCATCTTTCTCCTCATTGTGTGTTATGTCATCTTTCTCCTCATAGTGTGTTATGTCATCTTTTCTCCTTCATAGTGTGTGTCTGTAGGTTTCCCATTGTGTGTTAGTCATCTTTCTCCTCATAGTGTGTGTCTGTAGGTTTCCCATAGTGTGTTATGTCATCTTTCTCCTCATAGTGTGTTATGTCATCTTTCTCCTCATAGTGTGTCTGTAGGTTTCCCATAGTGTGTTATGTCATCTTTCTCCTCACAGTGTGTGTCTGTAGGTTTCCCATTGTGTGTTATGTCATCTTTCTCCTCATAGTGTGTTATGTCATCTTTCTCCTCATAGTGTGTCTGTAGGTTTCCCATTGTGTGTCATCTTTCTCTCATTGTGTGTTATGTCATCTTTCTCCTCATAGTGTGTGTCTGCAGGTTTCCCATTGTGTGTTATGTCATCTTTCTCCTCATAGTGTGTCTGTGTGTTATGTCATCTTTCTCCTCATTGTGTGTTGTGTCATCTTTCTCTCATAGTGTGTGTCTGTAGGTTTCCCATTGTGTGTTAAGTCATCTTTCTCCTCATTGTGTGTTGTGTCATCTTTCTCCTCATAGTGTGTGTCTGCAGGTTTCCCATTGTGTGTTAAGTCATCTTTCTCCTCATAGTGTGTTATGTCATCTTTCTCCTCATAGTGTGTGTCTGCAGGTTTCCCATTGTGTGTTAAGTCATCTTTCTCCTCATTGTGTGTTGTGTCATCTTTCTCCTCATAGTGTGTTATGCCATATTTCTCCTCATAGTGTGTTATGCCATCTTTCTCCTCATAGTGTGTGTCTGCAGGTTTCCCATTGTGTGTTAAGTCATCTTTCTCCTCATTGTGTGTCTGCAGGTTTTCCCATTGTGTGTTAAGTCATCTTTCTCCTCATTGTGTGTTATGTCATCTTTCTCCTCATAGTGTGTTATGTCATCTTTCTCCTCATAGTGTGTCTGTAGGTTTCCCATTGTGTGTTATGTCATATTTCTCCTCATAGTGTGTGTCTGTAGGTTTCCCATTGTGTGTTGAGTCATCTTTTCCTCATTGTGTGTTGTGTCATATTTCTCCTCATAGTATGTTATGTCATATTTCTCCTCATAGTGTGTGTCTGTAGGTTTCCCATTGTGTGTTAAGTCATCTTTCTCCTCATTGTGTGTTGTGTCATCTTTCTCCTCATAGTGTGTGTCTTCAGGTTTCCCATTGTGTGTTAAATCATCTTTCTTCATAGTGTGTGTCTGTAGGTTTCCCATTGTGTGTTAAGTCATCTTTCTCCTCACAGTGTGTTATGTCATCTTTCTCCTCATAGTGTGTCTGTAGGTTTCCCATTGTGTGTTATGTCATATTTCTCCTCATAGTGTGTTATGTCATCTTTCTCCTCATAGTGTCTGTAGGTTTCCCATTGTGTGTTATGTCATATTTCTCCTCATAGTGTGTTATGGCATCTTTCTCCTCATAGTGTGTGTCTGCAGGTTTCCCATTGTGTGTTAAGTCATCTTTCTCCTCATTGTGTGTTGTGTCATCTTTCTCCTCATCGTGTGTGTCTGCAGGTTTCCCATTGTGTGTTAAGTCATCTTTCTCCTCATAGTGTGTTATGTAATCTATCTCCTCATAGTGTGTGTCTGCAGGTTTCCCATTGTGTGTTAAGTCATCTTTCTCCTCATTGTGTGTTGTGTCATCTTTCTCCTCATAGTGTGTTATGTCATATTTCTCCTCATAGTGTGTTATGCCATCTTTCTCCTCATAGTGTGTGTCTGCAGGTTTCCCATTGTGTGTTAAGTCATCTTTCTCCTCATAGTGTGTGTCTGTAGGTTTCCCATAGTGTGTAATGCCATCTTTCTCCTCATAGTGTGTTATGTCATCTTTCTCCTCATAGTGTGTCTGTAGGTTTCCCACAGTAGGTTATGTCATCTTTCTCCTCACAGTGTGTGTCTGTAGGTTTCCCATAGTGTGTTATGTCATCTTTCTCCTCATAGTGTGTTATGTCATCTTTCTCCTCATAGTGTGTTATGCCATCTTTCTCCTCATAGTGTGTGACTGCAGGTTTCCCATTGTGTGTTAAGTCATATTTCTACTCATTGTGTGTTGTGTCATATTTCTCCTCATAGTGTGTGTCTGTAGGTTTCCCATAGTGTGTTATGTCATCTTTCTCCTCATAGTGTGTTATGTCATCTTTCTCCTCATTGTGTGTTATGCCATCTTTCTCCTCATAGTGTGTTATGGCATCTTTCTCCTCATAGTGTGTGTCTGCAGGTTTCCCATTGTGTGTTAAGTCATCTTTCTCCTCATAGTGTGTGTCTGTAGGTTTCCCATAGTGTGTTATGCCATCTTTCTCCTCATAGTGTGTTATGTCATCTTTCTCCTCATAGTGTGTTATGGCATCTTTCTCCTCATAGTGTGTGTCTGCAGGTTTCCCATTGTGTGTTAAGTCATCTTTCTCCTCATTGTGTGTTGTGTCATCTTTCTCCTCATAGTGTGTCTGTAGGTTTCCCATTGTGTGTTATGTCATATTTCTCCTCATAGTGTGTTATGTCATCTTTCTCCTCATTGTGTGTTATGCCATCTTTCTCCTCATAGTGTGTTATGCCATCTTTTCCTCCTTCATAGTGTGTGTCTGCAGGTTTCCCATTGTGTGTTAAGTCATCTTTCTCCTCATAGTGTGTGTCTGTAGGTTTCCCATAGTGTGTTATGTCATATTTCTCCTCATAGTGTGTTATGTCATCTTTCCTCATAGTGTGTCTGTAGGTTTCCCATAGTGGGTTATGCCATCTTTTCCTCATAGTGTGTTATGTCATCTTTCTCCTCATAGTGTGTGTCTGCAGGTTTCCCATTGTGTTAAGTCATCTTTCTCCTCATAGTGTGTCTGTAGGTTTCCCATAGTGTGTTATGTCATCTTTTCCTCATTGTGTGTTATGTCATCTTTCTCCTCAGTGTGTGTCTGTAGGTTTCCCATAGTGTGTTATGCCATCTTTCTTCTCATTGTGTGTTATGTCATCTTTCTCCTCATAGTGTGTTCTCAGGTTTCCCATTGTGTGTTAAGTCATCTTTCTCCTCATAGTGTGTCTGTAGGTTTCCCATAGTGTGTTATGTCATCTTTCTCCTCATAGTGTGTTGTGTCATCTTTCTCTTCATAGTGTGTGTCTGTAGGTTTCCCATTGTGTGTTAAGTCATCTTTCTCCTCATAGTGTGTTATGTCAGGTTTCCCATAGTGTGTTATGTCAGGTTTCCTCATAGTGTGTTATGTCATCTTTCTCCTCATAGTGTGTTATGTCATCTTTCTCCTCATAGTGTGTGACTGCAGGTTTCCCATTGTGTGTTAAGTCATATTTCTACTCATTGTGTGTTGTGTCATATTTCTCCTCATAGTGTGTGTCTGTAGGTTTCCCATTGTGTGTTATGTCATCTTTCTCCTCATAGTGTGTTATGTCATCTTTCTCCTCATTGTGTTATGCCATCTTTCTCCTCATAGTGTGTTATGCCATCTTTCTCCTCATAGTGTGTGTCTGTAGGTTTCCCATTGTGTGTTAAGTCATCTTTCTCCTCATAGTGTGTGTCTGTAGGTTTCCCATAGTGTGTTATGTCATATTTCTCCTCATAGTGTGTTATGTCATCTTTCTCCTCATAGTGTGTCTGTAGGTTTCCCATAGTGGGTTATGTCATCTTTCTCCTCACAGTGTGTGTCTGTAGGTTTCCCATTGTGTGTTATGTCATCTTTCTCCTCATAGTGTGTTATGTCATCTTTCTCCTCACAGTGTGTGTCTGTAGGTTTCCCATAGTGTGTTATGCCATCTTTCTTCTCATTGTGTGTTATGTCATCTTTCTCCTCATAGTGTGTGTCTGCAGGTTTCCCATTGTGTCTTAAGTCATCTTTCTCCTCATAGTGTGTCTGTAGGTTTCCCATAGTGTGTTATGTCATCTTTCTCCTCATTGTGTGTTGTGTCATCTTTCTCTTCATAGTGTGTGTCTGTAGGTTTCCAATTGTGTGTTAAGTCATCTTTCTCCTCATTGTGTGTTGTGTCATCTTTCTCCTCATCGTGTGTGTCTGCAGGTTTCCCATTGTGTGTTAAGTCATCTTTCTCCTCATAGTGTGTTATGTAATCTATCTCCTCATAGTGTGTGTCTGCAGGTTTCCCATTGTGTGTTAAGTCATCTTTCTCCTCATTGTGTGTTGTGTCATCTTTCTCCTCATAGTGTGTTATGCCATCTTTCTCCTCATAGTGTGTGTCTGCAGGTTTCCCATTGTGTGTTAAGTCATCTTTCTCCTCATAGTGTGTGTCTGCAGGTTTCCCATAGTGTGTAATGCCATCTTTCTCCTCATAGTGTGTTATGTCATCTTTCTCCTCATAGTGTGTCTGTAGGTTTCCCACAGTAGGTTATGTCATCTTTCTCCTCACAGTGTGTGTCTGCAGGTTTCCCATTGTGTGTTAAGTCATCTTTCTCCTCATTGTGTGTGTCTGCAGGTTTTCCCATTGTGTGTTAAGTCATCTTTCTCCTCATTGTGTGTTATGTCATCTTTCTCCTCATAGTGTGTTATGTCATCTTTCTCCTCATAGTGTGTCTGTAGGTTTCCCATTGTGTGTTATGTCATATTTCTCCTCATAGTGTGTGTCTGTAGGTTTCCCATTGTGTGTTGAGTCATCTTTCTCCTCATTGTGTGTTGTGTCATATTTCTCCTCATAGTATGTTATGTCATATTTCTCCTCATAGTGTGTGTCTGCAGGTTTCCCATTGTGTGTTGAGTCATCTTTCTCCTCATTGTGTGTTGTGTCATCTTTCTCCTCATAGTGTGTGTCTTCAGGTTTCCCATTGTGTGTTAAATCATCGTTCTCTTCATAGTGTGTGTCTGTAGGTTTCCCATTGTGTGTTAAGTCATCTTTCTCCTCACAGTGTGTTATGTCATCTTTCTCCTCATAGTGTGTCTGTAGGTTTCCCATTGTGTGTTATGTCATATTTCTCCTCATAGTGTGTTATGTCATCTTTCTCCTCATAGTGTGTCTGTAGGTTTCCCATTGTGTGTTATGTCATATTTCTCCTCATAGTGTGTTATGGCATCTTTCTCCTCATAGTGTGTGTCTGCAGGTTTCCCATTGTGTGTTAAGTCATCTTTCTCTTCATTGTGTGTTGTGTCATCTTTCTCCTCATCGTGTGTGTCTGCAGGTTTCCCATTGTGTGTTAAGTCATCTTTCTCCTCATAGTGTGTTATGTAATCTATCTCCTCATAGTGTGTGTCTGCAGGTTTCCCATTGTGTGTTAAGTCATCTTTCTCCTCATTGTGTGTTGTGTCATCTTTCTCCTCATAGTGTGTTATGTCATATTTCTCCTCATAGTGTGTTATGCCATCTTTCTCCTCATAGTGTGTGTCTGCAGGTTTCCCATTGTGTGTTAAGTCATCTTTCTCCTCATAGTGTGTGTCTGTAGGTTTCCCATAGTGTGTAATGCCATCTTTCTCCTCATAGTGTGTTATGTCATCTTTCTCCTCATAGTGTGTCTGTAGGTTTCCCACAGTAGGTTATGTCATCTTTCTCCTCACAGTGTGTGTCTGTAGGTTTCCCATAGTGTGTTATGTCATCTTTCTCCTCATAGTGTGTTATGTCATCTTTCTCCTCATAGTGTGTTATGCCATCTTTCTCCTCATAGTGTGTGACTGCAGGTTTCCCATTGTGTGTTAAGTCATATTTCTACTCATTGTGTGTTGTGTCATATTTCTCCTCATAGTGTGTGTCTGTAGGTTTCCCATAGTGTGTTATGTCATCTTTCTCCTCATAGTGTGTTATGTCATCTTTCTCCTCATTGTGTGTTATGCCATCTTTCTCCTCATAGTGTGTTATGCCATCTTTCTCCTCCTTCATAGTGTGTGTCTGTAGGTTTCCCATTGTGTGTTAAGTCATCTTTCTCCTCATAGTGTGTGTCTGTAGGTTTCCCATAGTGTGTTATGTCATCTTTCTCCTCATAGTGTGTTATGTCATCTTTCTCCTCATAGTGTGTTATGCCATCTTTCTCCTCATAGTGTGTGACTGCAGGTTTCCCATTGTGTGTTAAGTCATATTTCTACTCATTGTGTGTTGTGTCATATTTCTCCTCATAGTGTGTGTCTGTAGGTTTCCCATAGTGTGTTATGTCATCTTTCTCCTCATAGTGTGTTATGTCATCTTTCTCCTCATTGTGTGTTATGCCATCTTTCTCCTCATAGTGTGTTATGCCATCTTTCTCCTCCTTCATAGTGTGTGTCTGTAGGTTTCCCATTGTGTGTTAAGTCATCTTTCTCCTCATAGTGTGTGTCTGTAGGTTTCCCATAGTGTGTTATGTCATATTTCTCCTCATAGTGTGTTATGTCATCTTTCTCCTCATAGTGTGTCTGTAGGTTTCCCATAGTGGGTTATGCCATCTTTCTTCTCATTGTGTGTTATGTCATCTTTCTCCTCATAGTGTGTGTCTGCAGGTTTCCCATTGTGTCTTAAGTCATCTTTCTCCTCATAGTGTGTCTGTAGGTTTCCCATAGTGTGTTATGTCATCTTTCTCCTCATTGTGTGTTATGTCATCTTTCTCCTCACAGTGTGTGTCTGTAGGTTTCCCATAGTGTGTTATGCCATCTTTCTTCTCATTGTGTGTTATGTCATCTTTCTCCTCATAGTGTGTGTCTGCAGGTTTCCCATTGTGTCTTAAGTCATCTTTCTCCTCATAGTGTGTCTGTAGGTTTCCCATAGTGTGTTATGTCATCTTTCTCCTCATTGTGTGTTGTGTCATCTTTCTCTTCATAGTGTGTGTCTGTAGGTTTCCAATTGTGTGTTAAGTCATCTTTCTCCTCATTGTGTGTTGTGTCATCTTTCTCCTCATCGTGTGTGTCTGCAGGTTTCCCATTGTGTGTTAAGTCATCTTTCTCCTCATTGTGTGTGTCTGCAGGTTTCCCATTGTGTGTTAAGTCATCTTTCTCCTCATTGTGTGTTATGTCATCTTTCTCCTCATAGTGTGTTATGTCATCTTTCTCCTCATAGTGTGTCTGTAGGTTTCCCATTGTGTGTTATGTCATATTTCTCCTCATTGTGTGTGTCTGTAGGTTTCCCATTGTGTGTTATGTCATATTTCTCCTCATTGTGTGTGTCTGTAGGTTTCCCATTGTGTGTTGAGTCATCTTTCTCCTCATTGTGTGTTGTGTCATATTTCTCCTCATAGTGTGTGTCTTCAGGTTTCCCATTGTGTGTTAAATCATCGTTCTCTTCATAGTGTGTGTCTATAGGTTTCCCATTGTGTGTTGTGTCATATTTCTCCTCATAGTATGTTATGTCATATTTCTCCTCATAGTGTGTGTCTGCAGGTTTCCCATTGTGTCTTAAGTCATCTTTCTCCTCATTGTGTGTTGTGTCATCTTTCTCCTCATAGTGTGTGTCTTCAGGTTTCCCATTGTGTGTTAAATCATCGTTCTCTTCATAGTGTGTGTCTATAGGTTTCCCATTGTGTGTTAAGTCATCTTTCTCCTCACAGTGTGTTATGTCATCTTTCTCCTCATAGTGTGTCTGTAGGTTTCCCATTGTGTGTTATGTCATATTTCTCCTCATAGTGTGTTATGTCATCTTTCTCCTCATAGTGTGTCTGTAGGTTTCCCATTGTGTGTTATGTCATATTTCTCCTCATAGTGTGTTATGGCATCTTTCTCCTCATAGTGTGTGTCTGCAGGTTTCCCATTGTGTGTTATGTCATATTTCTCCTCATAGTGTGTTATGGCATCTTTCTCCTCATAGTGTGTGTCTGCAGGTTTCCCATTGTGTGTTAAGTCATCTTTCTCCTCATAGTGTGTGTCTGTAGGTTTCCCATAGTGTGTAATGCCATCTTTCTCCTCATAGTGTGTTATGTCATCTTTCTCCTCATAGTGTGTCTGTAGGTTTCCCACAGTAGGTTATGTCATCTTTCTCCTTACAGTGTGTGTCTGTAGGTTTCCCATAGTGTGTTATGTCATCTTTCTCCTCATAGTGTGTTATGTCATCTTTCTCCTCATAGTGTGTTATGCCATCTTTCTCCTCATAGTGTGTGACTGCAGGTTTCCCATTGTGTGTTAAGTCATATTTCTACTCATTGTGTGTTGTGTCATATTTCTCCTCATAGTGTGTGTCTGTAGGTTTCCCATAGTGTGTTATGTCATCTTTCTCCTCATAGTGTGTTATGTCATCTTTCTCCTCATTGTGTGTTATGCCATCTTTCTCCTCATAGTGTGTTATGCCATCTTTCTCCTCATAGTGTGTTATGCCATCTTTCTCCTCCTTCATAGTGTGTGTCTGTAGGTTTCCCATTGTGTGTTAAGTCATCTTTCTCGTCATAGTGTGTTATGTCATCTTTCTCCTCATAGTGTGTGTCTGTAGGTTTCCCATAGTGTGTAATGCCATCTTTCTCCTCATAGTGTGTTATGTCATCTTTCTCCTCATAGTGTGTCTGTAGGTTTCCCACAGTAGGTTATGTCATCTTTCTCCTCATAGTGTGTGTCTGTAGGTTTCCCATAGTGTGTTATGTCATCTTTCTCCTCATAGTGTGTGTCATCTTTCTCCTCATTGTGTGTGTCATCTTTTATTGTGTGCCATCTTTCTCCTCATAGTGTGTTATGCCATCTTTCTCCTCCCTCATAGTGTGTGTCTGTAGGTTTCCCATTGTGTGTTAAGTCATCTTTCTCCTCATAGTGTGTGTCTGTAGGTTTCCCATAGTGTGTTATGTCATCTTTCTCCTCATAGTGTGTTATGTCATCTTTCTCCTCACAGTGTGTGTCTGTAGGTTTCCCATAGTGTGTTATGTCATATTTCTCCTCATAGTGTGTTATGTCATCTTTCTCCTCATAGTGTGTCTGTAGGTTTCCCATAGTGGGTTATGTCATCTTTCTCCTCACAGTGTGTGTCTGTAGGTTTCCCATTGTGTGTTATGTCATCTTTCTCCTCATAGTGTGTTATGTCATCTTTTCTCCAGTGTGTGTCAGGTTTCCCATAGTGTGTTATGCCATCTTTCTTCTCATTGTGTGTTATGTCATCTTTCTCCTCATAGTGTGTGTCTGCAGGTTTCTCATTGTGTCTTAAGTCATCTTTCTCCTCATAGTGTGTGTCTGTAGGTTTCCCATAGTGTGTTATGTCATCTTTCTCCTCATTGTGTGTTGTGTCATCTTTCTCCTCATAGTGTGTTATGCCATATTTCTCCTCATAGTGTGTTATGCCATCTTTCTCCTCATAGTGTGTGTCTGCAGGTTTCCCATTGTGTGTTAAGTCATCTTTCTCCTCATTGTGTGTGTCTGCAGGTTTTCCCATTGTGTGTTAAGTCATCTTTCTCCTCATAGTGTGTTATGTCATCTTTCTCCTCATAGTGTGTCTGTAGGTTTCCCATTGTGTGTTATGTCATATTTCTCCTCATAGTGTGTGTCTGTAGGTTTCCCATTGTGTGTTATGTCATCTTTCTCCTCATAGTGTGTTATGTCATCTTTCTCCTCACAGTGTGTGTCTGTAGGTTTCCCATAGTGTGTTATGCCATCTTTCTTCTCATTGTGTGTTATGTCATCTTTCTCCTCATAGTGTGTGTCTGCAGGTTTCTCATTGTGTCTTAAGTCATCTTTCTCCTCATAGTGTGTGTCTGTAGGTTTCCCATAGTGTGTTATGTCATCTTTCTCCTCATTGTGTGTTGTGTCATCTTTCTCCTCATAGTGTGTGCCATATTTCTCCCATAGTGTGTTATGCCATCTTTCTCCTCATAGTGTGTTCTGCAGGTTTCCTCATGTGTGTGTTAAGTCATCTTTCTCCTCATAGTGTGTGTCTGCAGGTTTCCCATTGTGTGTTAAGTCATCTTTCTCCTCATTGTGTGTTGTGTCATCTTTCTCCTCATAGTGTGTGTCTGCAGGTTTCCCATTGTGTCTTAAGTCATCTTTCTCCTCATTGTGTGTTGTGTCATCTTTCTCCTCATAGTGTGTGTCTTCAGGTTTCCCATTGTGTGTTAAATCATCGTTCTCTTCATAGTGTGTGTCTGTAGGTTTCCCATTGTGTGTTAAGTCATCTTTCTCCTCACAGTGTGTTATGTCATCTTTCTCCTCATAGTGTGTCTGTAGGTTTCCCATTGTGTGTTATGTCATATTTCTCCTCATAGTGTGTTATGTCATCTTTCTCCTCATAGTGTGTCTGTAGGTTTCCCATTGTGTGTTATGTCATATTTCTCCTCATAGTGTGTTATGGCATCTTTCTCCTCATAGTGTGTGTCTGCAGGTTTCCCATTGTGTGTTAAGTCATCTTTCTCCTCATTGTGTGTTGTGTCATCTTTCTCCTCATCGTGTGTGTCTGCAGGTTTCCCATTGTGTGTTAAGTCATCTTTCTCCTCATAGTGTGTTATGTAATCTATCTCCTCATAGTGTGTGTCTGCAGGTTTCCCATTGTGTGTTGTCATCTTTCTCCTCATTGTGTGTTGTGTCATCTTTCTCCTCATAGTGTGTTATGCCATATTTCTCCTCATAGTGTGTTATGCCATCTTTCTCCTCATAGTGTGTGTCTGCAGGTTTCCCATTGTGTGTTAAGTCATCTTTCTCCTCATAGTGTGTGTCTGTAGGTTTCCCATAGTGTGTAATGCCATCTTTCTCCTCATAGTGTGTTATGTCATCTTTCTCCTCATAGTGTGTCTGTAGGTTTCCCACAGTAGGTTATGTCATCTTTCTCCTCACAGTGTGTGTCTGTAGGTTTCCCATAGTGTGTTATGTCATCTTTCTCCTCATAGTGTGTTATGTCATCTTTCTCCTCATAGTGTGTTATGCCATCTTTCTCCTCATAGTGTGTGACTGCAGGTTTCCCATTGTGTGTTAAGTCATATTTCTACTCATTGTGTGTTGTGTCATATTTCTCCTCATAGTGTGTGTCTGTAGGTTTCCCATAGTGTGTTATGTCATCTTTCTCCTCATAGTGTGTTATGTCATCTTTCTCCTCATTGTGTGTTATGCCATCTTTCTCCTCATAGTGTGTTATGCCATCTTTCTCCTCCCTCATAGTGTGTGTCTGTAGGTTTCCCATTGTGTGTTAAGTCATCTTTCTCCTCATAGTGTGTGTCTGTAGGTTTCCCATAGTGTGTTATGTCATCTTTCTCCTCATAGTGTGTTATGTCATCTTTTTCCTCATTGTGTGTTATGTCATCTTTCTCCTCATAGTGTGTTATGTCATCTTTCTCCTTCATAGTGTGTCTGTAGGTTTCCCATTGTGTGTTAAGTCATCTTTCTCCTCATAGTGTGTGTCTGTAGGTTTCCCATAGTGTGTTATGTCATCTTTCTCCTCATAGTGTGTTATGTCATCTTTCTCCTCATAGTGTGTTATGCCATCTTTCTCCTCATAGTGTGTGACTGCAGGTTTCCCATTGTGTGTTAAGTCATATTTCTCCTCATTGTGTGTTGTGTCATATTTCTCCTCATAGTGTGTGTCTGTAGGTTTCCCATAGTGTGTTATGTCATCTTTCTCCTCATAGTGTGTTATGTCATCTTTCTCCTCATTGTGTGTTATGCCATCTTTCTCCTCATAGTGTGTTATGCCATCTTTTCTCCTCATAGTGTGTGTCTGTAGGTTTCCCATTGTGTGTTAAGTCTTTCTCCTCATAGTGTGTGTCTGTAGGTTTCCCATAGTGTGTTATGTCATCTTTCTCCTCATAGTGTGTTATGTCATCTTTCTCCTCATAGTGTGTCTGTAGGTTTCCCATAGTGGGTTATGTCATCTTTCTCCTCACAGTGTGTGTCTGTAGGTTTCCCATTGTGTGTTATGTCATCTTTCTCCTCATAGTGTGTTATGTCATCTTTCTCCTCACAGTGTGTGTCTGTAGGTTTCCCATAGTGTGTTATGCCATCTTTCTTCTCATTGTGTGTTATGTCATCTTTCTCCTCATAGTGTGTGTCTGCAGGTTTCCCATTGTGTCTTAAGTCATAATAATAATAATAATATATGCCATTTCTCCTCATAGTGTGTGTCTGCAGGTTTCCCATTGTGTGTTAAGTCATCTTTCTCCTCATCTGTGTGTTGTGTCATCATTGTGTGTTTCATCTTTCTCTTCATAGTGTGTGTCTGTAGGTTTCCCATTGTGTGTTAAGTCATCTTTCTCCTCATTGTGTGTTGTGTCAGTGTGTGTCTGCAGGTTTCCCATTGTGTGTTAAGTCATCATTGTGTGTTGTTTCTTTCTCCTCATAGTGTGTGCCATCTTTCTCCTCATAGTGTGTGTCTGCAGGTTTCCCATTGTGTGTTAAGTCATCTTTCTCCTCATAGTGTGTGTCTGTAGGTTTCCCATAGTGTGTAATGCCATCTTTCTCCTCATAGTGTGTTATGTCATCTTTCTCCTCATAGTGTGTCTGTAGGTTTCCCACAGTAGGTTATGTCATCTTTCTCCTCACAGTGTGTGTCTGTAGGTTTCCCATAGTGTGTTATGTCATCTTTCTCCTCATAGTGTGTTATGCCATCTTTCTCCTCATAGTGTGTGTCTGCAGGTTTCCCATTGTGTGTTAAGTCATATTTTACTCATTGTGTGTTGTGTCATATTTCTCCTCATAGTGTGTGTCTGTAGGTTTCATAGTGTGTTTGTCATCTTTCTCCTCATAGTGTGTTATGTCATATTTTCCTCATTGTGTGTTATGCCATCTTTCTCCTCATAGTGTGTTATGCCATCTTTCTCCTCCCTCATAGTGTGTGTCTGTAGGTTTCCCATTGTGTGTTAAGTCATCTTTCTCCTCATAGTGTGTGTCTGTAGGTTTCCCATAGTGTGTTATGTCATCTTTCTCCTCATAGTGTGTCTGTAGGTTTCCCATAGTGGGTTATGTCATCTTTCTCCTCACAGTGTGTGTCTGTAGGTTTCCCATTGTGTGTTATGTCATCTTTCTCCTCATAGTGTGTTATGTCATCTTTCTCCTCACAGTGTGTGTCTGTAGGTTTCACATAGTGTGTTATGCCATCTTTCTTCTCATTGTGTGTTATGTCATCTTTCTCCTCATAGTGTGTGTCTGCAGGTTTCCCATTGTGTCTTAAGTCATCTTTCTCCTCATAGTGTGTGTCTGTAGGTTTCCCATAGTGTGTTATGTCATCTTTCTCCTCATTGTGTGTTGTGTCATCTTTCTCCTCATAGTGTGTTATGCCATCTTTCTCCTCATAGTGTGTTATGCCATCTTTCTCCTCATAGTGTGTGTCTGCAGGTTTCCCATTGTGTGTTAAGTCATCTTTCTCCTCATTGTGTGTGTCTGCAGGTTTCCCATTGTGTGTTAAGTCATCTTTCTCCTCATTGTGTGTTATGTCATCTTTCTCCTCATAGTGTGTTATGTCATCTTTCTCCTCATAGTGTGTCTGTAGGTTTCCCACAGTAGGTTATGTCATCTTTCTCCTCACAGTGTGTGTCTGTAGGTTTCCCATAGTGTGTTATGTCATCTTTCTCCTCATAGTGTGTTATGCCATCTTTCTCCTCATAGTGTGTGACTGCAGGTTTCCCATTGTGTGTTAAGTCATATTTCTACTCATTGTGTGTTGTGTCATATTTCTCCTCATAGTGTGTGTCTGTAGGTTTCCCATAGTGTGTTATGTCATCTTTCTCCTCATAGTGTGTTATGTCATATTTCTCCTCATTGTGTGTTATGCCATCTTTCTCCTCATAGTGTGTTATGCCATCTTTCTCCTCCCTCATAGTGTGTGTCTGTAGGTTTCCCATTGTGTGTTAAGTCATCTTTCTCCTCATAGTGTGTGTCTGTAGGTTTCCCATAGTGTGTTATGTCATCTTTCTCCTCATAGTGTGTCTGTAGGTTTCCCATAGTGTGTTATGTCATCTTTCTTCTCATAGTGTGTTATGTCATCTTTCTCCTCATAGTGTGTGTCTGCAGGTTTCCCATTGTGTCTTAAGTCATCTTTCTCCTCATAGTGTGTGTCTGTAGGTTTCCCATAGTGTGTTATGTCATCTTTCTCCTCATTGTGTGTTGTGTCATCTTTCTCCTCATAGTGTGTTATGCCATATTTCTCCTCATAGTGTGTTATGCCATCTTTCTCCTCATAGTGTGTGTCTGCAGGTTTCCCATTGTGTGTTAAGTCATCTTTCTCCTCATTGTGTGTGTCTGCAGGTTTCCCATTGTGTGTTAAGTCATCTTTCTCCTCATTGTGTGTTATGTCATCTTTCTCCTCATAGTGTGTTATGTCATCTTTCTCCTCATAGTGTGTCTGTAGGTTTCCCATTGTGTGTTATGTCATATTTCTCCTCATAGTGTGTGTCTGTAGGTTTCCCATTGTGTGTTGAGTCATCTTTCTCCTCATAGTGTGTTATGTCATCTTTCTCCTCATAGTGTGTCTGTAGGTTTCCCATTGTGTGTTATGTCATATTTCTCCTCATAGTGTGTGTCTGTAGGTTTCCCATAGTGTGTTATGTCATATTTCTCCTCATAGTATGTTATGTCATATTTCTCCTCATTGTGTGTGTCTGTAGGTTTCCCATTGTGTGTTATGTCATATTTCTACTCATTGTGTGTTGTGTCATATTTCTCCTCATAGTGTGTGTCTGTAGGTTTCCCATAGTGTGTTATGTCATCTTTCTCCTCATAGTGTGTTATGTCATCTTTCTCCTCATTGTGTGTTATGCCATCTTTCTCCTCATAGTGTGTTATGTCATCTTTCTCCTCATAGTGTGTTATGCCATCTTTCTCCTCCTTCATAGTGTGTGTCTGTAGGTTTCCCATTGTGTGTTATGTCATATTTCTCCTCATAGTGTGTTATGGCATCTTTCTCCTCATAGTGTGTGTCTGCAGGTTTCCCATTGTGTGTTAAGTCATCTTTCTCCTCATAGTGTGTGTCTGTAGGTTTCCCATAGTGTGTAATGCCATCTTTCTCCTCATAGTGTGTTATGTCATCTTTCTCCTCATAGTGTGTCTGTAGGTTTCCCACAGTAGGTTATGTCATCTTTCTCCTTACAGTGTGTGTCTGTAGGTTTCTCATAGTGTGTTATGTCATCTTTCTCCTCATAGTGTGTTATGTCATCTTTCTCCTCATAGTGTGTTATGCCATCTTTCTCCTCATAGTGTGTGACTGCAGGTTTCCCATTGTGTGTTAAGTCATATTTCTACTCATTGTGTGTTGTGTCATATTTCTCCTCATAGTGTGTGTCTGTAGGTTTCCCATAGTGTGTTATGTCATCTTTCTCCTCATAGTGTGTTATGCCATCTTTCTCCTCATAGTGTGTTATGCCATCTTTCTCCTCCTTCATAGTGTGTGTCTGTAGGTTTCCCATTGTGTGTTAAGTCATCTTTCTCGTCATAGTGTGTTATGTCATCTTTCTCCTCATTGTGTGTTATGCCATCTTTCTCCTCATAGTGTGTTATGCCATCTTTCTCCTCATAGTGTGTTATGCCATCTTTCTCCTCCTTCATAGTGTGTGTCTGTAGGTTTCCCATTGTGTGTTAAGTCATCTTTCTCGTCATAGTGTGTTATGTCATCTTTCTCCTCATAGTGTGTGTCTGTAGGTTTCCCATAATGTGTTATGTCATATTTCTCCTCATAGTGTGTTATGTCATCTTTCTCCTCATAGTGTGTCTGTAGGTTTCCCATAGTGGGTTATGTCATCTTTCTCCTCACAGTGTGTGTCTGTAGGTTTCCCATTGTGTGTTATGTCATCTTTCTCCTCATAGTGTGTTATGTCATCTTTCTCCTCACAGTGTGTGTCTGTAGGTTTCCCATAGTGTGTTATGTCATCTTTCTCCTCATTGTGTGTTGTGTCATCTTTCTCTTCATAGTGTGTGTCTGTAGGTTTCCCATTGTGTGTTAAGTGATCTTTCTCCTCATAGTGTGTGTCTGTAGGTTTCCCATAGTGTGTTATGTCATCTTTCTCCTCATAGTGTGTTATGTCATCTTTCTCCTCATGTGTGTGTCTGTTGGTTTCCCATTTTATGTTATGTCATCTTTCTCCTCATAGTGTGTCTGTAGGTTTCCCATTGTGTGTTATGTCATCTTTCTCCTCATAGTGTGTGTCTGTAGGTTTCCCATTGTGTGTTAAGTGATCTTTCTCCTCATAGTGTGTGTCTGTAGGTTTCCCATAGTGTGTTATGTCATCTTTCTCCTCATAGTGTGTTATGTCATCTTTCTCCTCATTGTGTGTGTCTGTAGGTTTCCCATAGTGTGTTATGTCATCTTTCTCCTCACAGTGTGTGTCTGTAGGTTTCCCATTGTGTGTTATGTCATCTTTCTCCTCATAGCGTGTGTCTGTAGGTTTCCCATTGCGTGTTATGTCATCTTTCTCCTCATAGTGTGTTATGTCATCTTTCTCCTCACAGTGTGTGTCTGTAGGTTTCACATAGTGTGTTATGCCATCTTTCTTCTCATTGTGTGTTATGTCATCTTTCTCCTCATAGTGTGTGTCTGCAGGTTTCCCATTGTGTCTTAAGTCATCTTTCTCCTCATAGTGTGTGTCTGTAGGTTTCCCATAGTGTGTTATGTCATCTTTCTCCTCATTGTGTGTTGTGTCATCTTTCTCCTCATAGTGTGTTATGCCATATTTCTCCTCATAGTGTGTTATGCCATCTTTCTCCTCATAGTGTGTGTCTGCAGGTTTCCCATTGTGTGTTAAGTCATCTTTCTCCTCATTGTGTGTGTCTGCAGGTTTCCCATTGTGTGTTAAGTCATCTTTCTCCTCATTGTGTGTTATGTCATCTTTCTCCTCATAGTGTGTTATGTCATCTTTCTCCTCATAGTGTGTCTGTAGGTTTCCCACAGTAGGTTATGTCATCTTTCTCCTCACAGTGTGTGTCTGTAGGTTTCCCATAGTGTGTTATGTCATCTTTCTCCTCATAGTGTGTTATGCCATCTTTCTCCTCATAGTGTGTGACTGCAGGTTTCCCATTGTGTGTTAAGTCATATTTCTACTCATTGTGTGTTGTGTCATATTTCTCCTCATAGTGTGTGTCTGTAGGTTTCCCATAGTGTGTTATGTCATCTTTCTCCTCATAGTGTGTTATGTCATATTTCTCCTCATTGTGTGTTATGCCATCTTTCTCCTCATAGTGTGTTATGCCATCTTTCTCCTCCCTCATAGTGTGTGTCTGTAGGTTTCCCATTGTGTGTTAAGTCATCTTTCTCCTCATAGTGTGTGTCTGTAGGTTTCCCATAGTGTGTTATGTCATCTTTCTCCTCATAGTGTGTCTGTAGGTTTCCCATAGTGGGTTATGCCATCTTTCTTCTCATTGTGTGTTATGTCATCTTTCTCCTCATAGTGTGTGTCTGCAGGTTTCCCATTGTGTCTTAAGTCATCTTTCTCCTCATAGTGTGTGTCTGTAGGTTTCCCATAGTGTGTTATGTCATCTTTCTCCTCATTGTGTGTTGTGTCATCTTTCTCCTCATAGTGTGTTATGCCATATTTCTCCTCATAGTGTGTTATGCCATCTTTCTCCTCATAGTGTGTGTCTGCAGGTTTCCCATTGTGTGTTAAGTCATCTTTCTCCTCATTGTGTGTGTCTGCAGGTTTCCCATTGTGTGTTAAGTCATCTTTCTCCTCATTGTGTGTTATGTCATCTTTCTCCTCATAGTGTGTTATGTCATCTTTCTCCTCATAGTGTGTCTGTAGGTTTCCCATTGTGTGTTATGTCATATTTCTCCTCATAGTGTGTGTCTGTAGGTTTCCCATTGTGTGTTGAGTCATCTTTCTCCTCATAGTGTGTTATGTCATCTTTCTCCTCATAGTGTGTCTGTAGGTTTCCCATTGTGTGTTATGTCATATTTCTCCTCATAGTGTGTGTCTGTAGGTTTCCCATTGTGTGTTGAGTCATCTTTCTCCTCATAGTATGTTATGTCATATTTCTCCTCATAGTGTGTGTCTGTAGGTTTCCCATAGTGTGTTATGTCATATTTCTACTCATTGTGTGTTGTGTCATATTTCTCCTCATAGTGTGTGTCTGTAGGTTTCCCATAGTGTGTTATGTCATCTTTCTCCTCATAGTGTGTTATGTCATCTTTCTCCTCATTGTGTGTTATGCCATCTTTCTCCTCATAGTGTGTTATGCCATCTTTCTCCTCATAGTGTGTTATGCCATCTTTCTCCTCCTTCATAGTGTGTGTCTGTAGGTTTCCCATTGTGTGTTATGTCATATTTCTCCTCATAGTGTGTTATGGCATCTTTCTCCTCATAGTGTGTGTCTGCAGGTTTCCCATTGTGTGTTAAGTCATCTTTCTCCTCATAGTGTGTGTCTGTAGGTTTCCCATAGTGTGTAATGCCATCTTTCTCCTCATAGTGTGTTATGTCATCTTTCTCCTCATAGTGTGTCTGTAGGTTTCCCACAGTAGGTTATGTCATCTTTCTCCTTACAGTGTGTGTCTGTAGGTTTCTCATAGTGTGTTATGTCATCTTTCTCCTCATAGTGTGTTATGTCATCTTTCTCCTCATAGTGTGTTATGCCATCTTTCTCCTCATAGTGTGTGACTGCAGGTTTCCCATTGTGTGTTAAGTCATATTTCTACTCATTGTGTGTTGTGTCATATTTCTCCTCATAGTGTGTGTCTGTAGGTAGTGTGGTTTCCTCATAGTGTGTTATGTCATCTTTCTCCTCATAGTGTGTTATGCCATCTTTCTCCTCCTTCATAGTGTGTGTCTGTAGGTTTCCCATTGTGTGTTAAGTCATCTTTCTCGTCATAGTGTGTTATGTCATCTTTCTCCTCATTGTGTGTTATGCCATCTTTCTCCTCATAGTGTGTTATGCCATCTTTCTCCTCATAGTGTGTTATGCCATCTTTCTCCTCCTTCATAGTGTGTGTCTGTAGGTTTCCCATTGTGTGTTAAGTCATCTTTCTCGTCATAGTGTGTTATGTCATCTTTCTCCTCATAGTGTGTGTCTGTAGGTTTCCCATAATGTGTTATGTCATATTTCTCCTCATAGTGTGTTATGTCATCTTTCTCCTCATAGTGTGTCTGTAGGTTTCCCATAGTGGGTTATGTCATCTTTCTCCTCACAGTGTGTGTAGGTTTCCCATTGTGTGTTATGTCATCTTTATCCTCATAGTGTGTTATGTCATCTTTCTCCTCACAGTGTGTGTCTGTAGGTTTCCCATAGTGTGTTATGTCATCTTTCTCCTCATTGTGTGTTGTGTCATCTTTCTCTTCATAGTGTGTGTCTGTAGGTTTCCCATTGTGTGTTAAGTGATCTTTCTCCTCATAGTGTGTGTCTGTAGGTTTCCCATAGTGTGTTATGTCATCTTTCTCCTCATAGTGTGTTATGTCATCTTTCTCCTCATTGTGTGTGTCTGTTGGTTTCCCATTTTATGTTATGTCATCTTTCTCCTCATAGTGTGTCTGTAGGTTTCCCATTGTGTGTTATGTCATCTTTCTCCTCATAGTGTGTGTCTGTAGGTTTCCCATTGTGTGTTAAGTGATCTTTCTCCTCATAGTGTGTGTCTGTAGGTTTCCCATAGTGTGTTATGTCATCTTTCTCCTCATAGTGTGTTATGTCATCTTTCTCCTCATTGTGTGTGTCTGTAGGTTTCCCATAGTGTGTTATGTCATCTTTCTCCTCACAGTGTGTGTCTGTAGGTTTCCCATTGTGTGTTATGTCATCTTTCTCCTCATAGCGTGTGTCTGTAGGTTTCCCATTGCGTGTTAAGTCATCTTTCTCCTCATAGTGTGTCTGTATGTTTCCCATAGTGTGTTATGTCATCTTTCTCCTCATAGTGTGTGTCTGTAGGTTTCCCATTGTGTGTGTGCTCCTTCTGTTGACTGTATGTGTTTTCAGGGGGTTGAGTCGGAGGAGGGGTTGAAATTAGTCTCTATTTCAGGGCTGGGTTTTGGAGCGACCCGTGCTGTCTTTCAGCTCCAGCCGTGGCTGGGTGGTGGTGGGGGATAGTGTGTCGAGCCGCTGTAAAGAGGGCCTTGTTCTTGGGGCTGTATTGTTTTACCGGATCGCCCATTGTGCTCTCAGACAGACTGGGGGGTGGCCTGGTGCCAGCTCCACTGCCTGCCTGCCTGCCTGCCTGCCTGCCTGCCTGCCTGCCTGCCTGCCTGCCTGCCTGCCTGCCTGCCTGCCTGCCTGCCTGCCTGCCTGCCTGCCTGCCTGCCTGCCTGCCTGCCTGCCTGCCTGCCTGCCTCCCTGCCAGCCTGCCAGCCTGCCTGATCG